>NC_079890.1:478659-498659 GCF_024868665.1 Triplophysa rosa
GGGAGAGAGAGAGAGAGAGAGAGAGAGAGAGAGAGAGAGAGAGAGAGACCTGTCTGTCTGTCTGTCTGTCTGTCTAGCCCTTTTCACACAGAGATCCTGGAAAATACATGGAAACTGTGTCCAGGAAATTGTACCGGGATCGTTAGATTTTGTTCATTAACACTGAACAAAATTCCAGTGAGTTTCTGGAATCTGTGTTTGAGTTCACACACATCCCGTGAAGATCCTGTAAAGACACGTGATGTAATACACTGCTGCAATGTGATGTTATGTGCATTTTGTTTTTGTTGTGAAAATTGTGAAGGATATTTATTTCGTGTTTTTAGGTGGCTAGTTAGCACAATTTGTTATTATCACTGCCTTCCTTTATTTAGTGCTAAATAGGCCAAAATA
Source organism: Triplophysa rosa (assembly GCF_024868665.1). NCBI lineage: Eukaryota > Metazoa > Chordata > Actinopteri > Cypriniformes > Nemacheilidae > Triplophysa > Triplophysa rosa. Next base: position 479,053 of record NC_079890.1, read on the forward strand.
ATATATCTTTATTGGGTTATTAATCTGTGGCATATTCAATTCAGTTCATTTTATTTATATAGCACTTTTCACAATGTGCATTGTTCCAAAGCAGCTTTACAGGAGCAAAAAAGAAAAACACAGGAAGGTAAAACACAGCACAGTGCATGGTGTTTATAGACCAAGCAAGATCATTCTAATAATTAATATCTAATAAATAAATAAATGCAGTCTCCCGGTGAGCAAGCCGACACTGCACTGCTGTGGCGAGAAACCCAAACTCCAATGATGAATACATGGAGAAAAAAATCTCGGGAGAAACCAGGCTCAGCCGGGAGGGCCAGATCTCCTCTGTTGTGTCATAGCTACACTCAGTGACCCCGACCAAAGCCACCGAGCAAACGTCCATGAAGAAAAGGGAGAGCCCACCGGTTGGAATTGCCTGAGATGGAGCTGGGATGGTCATTCGGTCCGCAGGAGGATGGCACGGGATTTTAAGATGTAGCTGCTATAATCTCTCCCTACCTCGGGATGGGCATCCCGAGGTGGGGGCAGAAAGGAATCATCATACTCTCAACCTGAATCATCATACTCTCAACCTGAATCATCATACTCTCAACCTGAATCATCATACTCTCAACCTGAATCATCATACTCTCAACCTGAATCATCATACTCTCAACCTGAATCATCATACTCTCAACCTGAATCATCATACTCTCAACCTGAATCATCATACTCTCAACCTGAATCATCATACTCTCAACCTGAATCATCATACTCTCAACCTGAATCATCATACTCTCAACCTGAATCATCATACTCTCAACCTGAATCATCATACTCTCAACCTGAATCATCATACTCTCAACCTGAATCATCATACTCTCAACCTGAATCATCATACTCTCAACCTGAATCATCATACTCTCAACCTGAATCATCATACTCTCAACCTGAATCATCATACTCTCAACCTGAATCATCATACTCTCAACCTGAATCATCATACTCTCAACCTGAATCATCATACTCTCAACCTGAATCATCATACTCTCAACCTGAATCATCATACTCTCAACCTGAATCATCATACTCTCAACCTGAATCATCATACTCTCAACCTGAATCATCATACTCTCAACCTGAATCATCATACTCTCAACCTGAATCATCATACTCTCAACCTGAATCATCATACTCTCAACCTGAATCATCATACTCTCAACCTGAATCATCATACTCTCAACCTGAATCATCATACTCTCAACCTGAATCATCATACTCTCAACCTGAATCATCATACTCTCAACCTGAATCATCATACTCTCAACCTGAATCATCATACTCTCAACCTGAATCATCATACTCTCAACCTGAATCATCATACTCTCAACCTGAATCATCATACTCTCAACCTGAATCATCATACTCTCAACCTGAATCATCATACTCTCAACCTGAATCATCATACTCTCAACCTGAATCATCATACTCTCAACCTGAATCATCATACTCTCAACCTGAATCATCATACTCTCAACCTGAATCATCATACTCTCAACCTGAATCATCATACTCTCAACCTGAATCATCATACTCTCAACCTGAATCATCATACTCTCAACCTGAATCATCATACTCTCAACCTGAATCATCATACTCTCAACCTGAATCATCATACTCTCAACCTGAATCATCATACTCTCAACCTGAATCATCATACTCTCAACCTGAATCATCATACTCTCAACCTGAATCATCATACTCTCAACCTGAATCATCATACTCTCAACCTGAATCATCATACTCTCAACCTGAATCATCATACTCTCAACCTGAATCATCATACTCTCAACCTGAATCATCATACTCTCAACCTGAATCATCATACTCTCAACCTGAATCATCATACTCTCAACCTGAATCATCATACTCTCAACCTGAATCATCATACTCTCAACCTGAATCATCATACTCTCAACCTGAATCATCATACTCTCAACCTGAATCATCATACTCTCAACCTGAATCATCATACTCTCAACCTGAATCATCATACTCTCAACCTGAATCATCATACTCTCAACCTGAATCATCATACTCTCAACCTGAATCATCATACTCTCAACCTGAATCATCATACTCTCAACCTGAATCATCATACTCTCAACCTGAATCATCATACTCTCAACCTGAATCATCATACTCTCAACCTGAATCATCATACTCTCAACCTGAATCATCATACTCTCAACCTGAATCATCATACTCTCAACCTGAATCATCATACTCTCAACCTGAATCATCATACTCTCAACCTGAATCATCATACTCTCAACCTGAATCATCATACTCTCAACCTGAATCATCATACTCTCAACCTGAATCATCATACTCTCAACCTGAATCATCATACTCTCAACCTGAATCATCATACTCTCAACCTGAATCATCATACTCTCAACCTGAATCATCATACTCTCAACCTGAATCATCATACTCTCAACCTGAATCATCATACTCTCAACCTGAATCATCATACTCTCAACCTGAATCATGAAACTCTCAACCTGAGAAACTGTCAGAAACTGTCCAATCGAGCATATTTTATGAATTTATTCTGCCACAGAATGTGTGCGTATAAACTCATCGAACCTCAAACCCAATGAGCTAAACAGAGACATGTCTCTACTCCACAGGAGCAACGTTTACAGGAGGTTGCATCAGAGACAATGATCAGATAAAATATAACCACACAATAACAACAAATGAGACGAAAACAAAGGGAAAATGCAGACAGACAGGAGGAGAGAGAGAGAGAGAGAGAGGGGGGGGGGAGACAGGAGAAGAGAGAGAGACAGAATGTGAGGAACATTAGTAAAGGACTGACGCTACAGTCTCTGACAGGGTCCACAGATGGCAGCGAAACGGCCAGTAAACACACACACACACACACACACACACACACACTTGTGTTGGGTTCTCCATGCGTTTACGGAAGCAGGGATGACGACAGGAGAAGAGCTGGTTTTCTGGAAGCCCTGCTGCAGTCATCAGCATCAGTGAGATCAGACTGACACCTGCTGGAGAGATACAGCACTGCACACCCCGTCTGACGGTTCTGAGCTCACATTTGACTAAATATTCATTAAATACAGTATATACTGTACACACACACAGGATCAGCTGATCTGATGTTTGATATTGGTATTAAACTGACAAAACTCAGAAAAAAAAAGAAAAGTATTTCTAAAACAAATATATTAGAGCGCACAAAGAGGCATTAGTCAAAGACATAAGCTTGCTCAACACACAGACGCACACAGAGACAGTCAAACAGTGACATCTGCTGGTGGTTATGGTGTTGACAGTTAAACTACAAAATCAACTAAACAAACTTATATCAATTTTTTTAAAGGAACAATACGGCATTTTTAGGAGGATCTATTGACAGAAATGCAATATAATATACAAAACTATTTCTTCAGAGGTGTATAAAGACCTCATGTAATGAACCATTAAGTTTGTAATACCTTAGAATAAGCTGTTTATATCTGCATACAGAGCGGCCCTACATACATGGAATTCACCGCCATGTTTTGTACAGCAGCCGTACAGATATCTGTGAGTATCTCTGCTAAAAGCCTCAGTACCACGGGTATTAACGCAGGTCCTAGCTCCTGCCTGACTTTTATCCTTCTTTTTAAACTTAAAATCCACAAACCTTTTATTTGATGTAATACATAAGCAGTGTTGGGTAAATTACTCTGAAAAAGTAATTAATTACTAGTTACTAATTACATATTCAATAGTGTAATTAGATTACTGTACAAATGACTCTCTCCAAAAAGTATTTAATTACTTATTACTAATTAATTTCTATATCCTACATCAACCTTGATTAGAAATGATTCAAGGATAGACATGAAACAACTAATTTAATTAATTAATTCAAATAAATAATAAATAACTACATAAATAATTCTTATTAACTGACCAAAGTTTAGAAATGTGAGAAGGATACATTAAAGCATACATTTTAAAATTAGACATACATTTTGATGTCATTTACACTATTGAATATAGTACACAGTATTTAGTTCAATTACATCAGAAGTAACTGTAATCAAATTACAGAAGAAATAAGAGTAATCCCTTACTTTACTTTTTCAATGGAAAATTAATTAAATTACAGTAACTAATTACTCAGTAACTAGTTACACCCAACACTGTACATAAGACATCGCTCTTTCTACAGTCTTTCTAATGCCCGCAAAATCTCTTCCCTGCGTCAACATGAGAACGACATCTTTTTGTACTGTGGTGGCCACCGTCGTGTTTGGACTGAGCGATTCGTGGCAAATATATAATACAACGCTAGTGGCCGTTGTTAATGAAGAACTGCGCCTTTAAGTGAAGTGTTTACCGACACTATTTTATCTCAAGTACATTTTTAAATATCTGCATTTTATCAGAGTGTTTCTACTTTAGAAAAACTACTTCACTACATTACAAGGCATATTTTACTCCAGTACATTTCATAAATAAATGCTGTTTTTTACTTTTACGTAATACTTCAGTACAAGCTCAAGTCTAGTACTTTAACTTCTTATCTTTAACTTCATTTTTTTTACTTTTTATTATTTAAAAGTGGGATCGTACTAGATTTTCAATGTACTTAAATTCTGTATTAAAAAATCTTGTAAAAATGTATTTGTAGCAAAGTTCAATGTAGGGAAGGAAGGAGGCGGGAACCGGCGAACATTTAAACAATAAACTTTAATCAAAAATAAACAAACAATAACACGGAAGTAAAAGGCCGGCAGCCACCTCACGGTCGACTGCCGGCCACACAAACATAAATAAAACTTAACATTTCCGGGCCCGGTCCTCTCTCGTCGGCAGTACCGTTGCTCGTCCTCTTATGCTCCCTAGCTCCCCGTGAGGCATGCGGACCGGTGCGCGTACAGCTGATACTCATTATCACTCACGCCACCGGCCCCGCCTTCCTGCCCCACGGCTCTCGTCCCGCCTTCCTCGCTACAGTACTTATGAAATGTACTGGAGTATAAGTATGACGTATGCTTTATACTAGGGCTGGGCGATGTTTTTACATTTTTTTTTATCGATAATCAATTATAAAATCATTGAGATACCCGATAATATCGGATACGGACCAGGAGGGAATTCCTTCTGGACCCGCCAAGCGCCAAACAAACACGCACGCGTGCGCGCACACACGCACGCACGCACGCACGCACGCACGCACGCACGCACACACACACACACGCACACACACACACACACACAGGCGCGCCACGCGCACAAACCAGTGTTGCAGTGATTTCTTTCATCAGGTAAAGCCCATTTTTTTAAGTAAAAAATTTAGAAGCAAAACAATTTCACAAAACCTGCAGATCTTTCCAGCTGTATCTGAATTTTTTCATCTATCCACCTTTTTCGCGATGCGCGAAATGTCCCATTATGCCTTGCGTATGCGCATAGGGCTGATGCTTAAGACTTCCGGTTCGCCGCTTGATCCCATTAGTTAGGCATTACCGAGTTAGCTTGAAAGCTTTTAAACTGACGTTATAATACTTCAATGTAATTTAAAACAGCATAATGTCAAAGAACTGTGTCTAAATTATTTCACCGGGGTCGCACGGGCATGAGTTTTTAACCTAGACAGTAAAAAACAACTTTGTTTCCTACCATAAGAAGTTGGACAGCGACATCTACTGAGATGATGACATTAAACTCCAGCCAGCAGGCACATTTGATATATCGTCTTATGTATGTAGACGGCCAAAAGCTTTACATTTATAAAAACACTTTACACAGCTTTAACATTGGAAGAATATTTTGCCATAACCATCAACAGTTCACATTTCTTAAGCGGAGGATGTCCAGTGCTCTTAAAGCGGCCCTAACACATGCTGTTTCTGCCAATCTCATATTAATCTTGAGTACCTATAGAGTAGTATTGCATTCTTCGTATCTTCAAAGAGTATTTAGTTTGATCACATTTATAAAAGATAGATACAGCTGTAGGATTATTTCCGAAAGCATACGGCGCGTGCGTGGGGGGAGGGGTAGGCTGAACTAAAGCACGTGCGCACCCAACAAAACACAGACATCAGTTTCACTCACTGCATGCGGTTAATCTCCGCCATCTGTTAGCGCTGGGATGGTTTCAAACCATCTCCAAATCCAGTGTTATATCCACCGTTTATATAACAATCATCACACAAATGCAGTGAACAAACAAACACCTGCACTTCTCTCTCTCTCTCTCCTGCACACAAGTGAAAGTGACGTCTGCGCATGCTCCTTCTCCTGCTCTCCTTGCTGCCGCGTGCTTTTCCGGGAGAATTGTCCAATAAGGGACTAAGAAAAATTGTTACGAAACAGTTTTATATGTTCTAAAAAAACTTTCCGAAACCTGTATGATCACCGGGGAGTGTATCGAGCACAGAAATACTACGTCATACCTCGTTTTTTGACAAGTTGACCATGTTAGGCATGAGAAGACAGCACGTTTAACAGTGTAAAGAAGTCAGAATGCATGACACACCGTTGCACCACCCCTTTAAGAGGGGAGTCATAATCTAACGGGAAGATTTTGATACCCACACCAGATATTAATAAACCTGATGACATCACGTAGGATCTTTTATATAATAACGCAGTATTAGAGACATCTGGAAGTGCGGAGCATCAAACAGTAAGTCACTTGCGGTAATGGCGCCCTCCATGGAGACAAGGTGGATACCAATAAACTCACAATCTATAACAAAAAGGATTTACTAAAAAATTGTAATTACACACTGTAACTGTTATAAAACAACCATATTTGTGCCTTCAACAGAGAGCTGCTGGGTGCAGTTACAGAATGTGCCAGCAGAGGGCGACAGGACCCTGTTCACTACCACACATACACTAGTATGTTGTGTCTCTCTCTCTCTCTCTCTCTCTCTCTCTCTCTCTCTCTCTCTCTCTCTCTCTCTCTCTCTCTCTCTCTCTCTCTCTCTCTCTCTCTCTCTCTCTCTCTCTCTCTCTCTCTCTCTCTCTCTCTCTCACTCTCTCTCTCACTCTCTCTCTCTCTCTCTCTTCTCTCTCAATCTCTCTCTCTCTCTCTCTCTCTCTCTCTCTCTCTCTCTCTCTCTCTCTCTCTCTCTCTCCCTCTCTCTCTCTCTCTCTCTCTCTTCTCTCGCTCTCTCTCTCTCTCTCTCCTCTCTCTCTCTCTCTCTCTCTCTCTCTCTCTCTCTCTCTCTCTCTCTCTCTCTCTCTTCTCTCTCTTCTCTCTTCTCCTCTCTCTCTCCTCTCTCTCTCTCTCTCTCTCTCTCTCTCTCTCTCTCTCTCTCTCTCTCTCTCTCTCTCTCTCTCTCTCTCTCTCTCTCTCTCTCTCTCTCTCTCTCTCTCTCTCTCTCTCTCTCTCTCTCTCTCTCTCTCTCGTCTCTCTCTTTCCTCTCTCTCGTCTCTCTTCTCTCTTCTCTCTCTGTCTCTCTCTCTCTTCTCTCTCTTCTCCTCTCTCTCTCCTCTCTCTCTCTCTCTCTCTCTCTCTCGTTCCCTCTGCTCTCTTCCCTCCCTCTCGCTGCTCCGCCTTCTGCTCCTTCTCTCTCCTCTCTCTCTCTCTCCTGCAGCTTCTCACCACCTCATCACAACTCACGTGGGGTGCCTTATATAATAAGACCACTCTCGGCTGTCACCAGTCGGTGTATGCATCTGATACCTAAGCCACAAGACATCAACACTCTCCAAGCCGACCGGACCTACGACAGACAGCTGCCTTTAATCTTTTCTTCACTACTCATCAATAGATTAGTGAAGAGCACACGCAATGAATATTTATGGAAATATATATATAGAGAGAGAGAGAGATAGCGATAGAAATAGAGAGAGAGAGAGAAAGAGAGAGAGAGAGAGAGAGATATCGATAGAAATAGAGAGAGAGATAGCGATAGAAATAGAGAGAGAGAGATAGAGAGAGAGAGATATCGATAGAAATAGAGAGAGAGATAGCGATAGAAATAGAGAGAGAGATAGCGATAGAAATAGAGAGAGAGATAGCGATAGAAAGAGAGAGAGAGAGAGAGAGAGAGAGAGAGAGAGAGAGAGAGAGAGAGAGAGAGAGAGAGAGAGAGAGAGAGAGAGAGAGAGAGAGAGAGAGAGAGAGAGAGACAGAGAGAGAGAGAGAGACAGAGAGAGAGAGAGAGGAACACACAGTATGAGACGCGTCTTACCGTTGATTGAAGCGTGGTCATGAATCTGCCTCCAGCCAGAGCAACAAAAGCATAAAACTCCTCAGAAATTCCCTGTAACACAAGAAGAAAACCACAGACATATGTCACAATGTGCTGAAGTGATTGTGATCTGAAATAAATCTGAAGCTACATCTGTTGATCCAGTTTCAAACTATCAGAATCAAATACAGGTGTAAATAGAGTCCAAACTGCTTTGTGATCAGATCATTCACACTAAATTCTGATTGTTGTGCTCGAGGAGGACAATCAAACTCTGTCAAGAGCAAAAGAGCCCCTTTAACTGCACTAAATGTGTGTGTGTGCGTGTGTGTGTGTGTGTGTGTGTGTGTGTGCGTGCGTGCGTGCGTGCGTGCGTGCGTGCGTGCGTGTGTGTGTGTCTGGTATGTGTGGGAAGGGTAAACCCTACGGTATGGGGAAAAAATGTCCCCACAAAGATGACAATATCCAAAATCCTTGTGGGGACATGTTTTGGTCCTCGTGAGGAAACGAGCTTATAAATCATACAGAATGAACTTTTGTGTAAATGTAAAAGAGCAGACAGTTGTGTGTGATTGTTAGGGTTAGGGGTAGGGAATATGAGATACAGTTTGTACAGTATAAAAACCATTGTGTCTATGGAATGTCCCCATAAAACATGGAAACCCAACATGTGTGTGCATGTGTGTGTGCGCATGTGTTTGTGTTTGTGTGTGAGTGTGTACTTGTACATCTATATTTGTGAGGACCGGTTTGAGTTGTAGACCAGCGGTGTGAGGACAAGGAGAGTAAAGTGAGGTCATTTTGGCCGGTCCTCACTTCCAGAGACCCCTTTAAAGGGCTGTTTCAGGGTGAAGACTTGCTTTTAGGGTTTAGGGTCAGGGTTAGGGTCAGGCATGTAGTTCTGATGGTTAGGGTGACGGGCTAGAGATTGCATTGCGTCAATGTATGTTCTCATAAAGATAGCCGCGCATGTGTGCGTGAGTGTGTGTTCTTCTTCTTGATGTTCTCAAGTCTTTTATTTGGAATCCTGTAATGATGTCATGTCCTGTTATAGTCCACGTCTCTGTTCTTTTGTAGTTTTGTCATTGTTGCTGTGTCCAGGTGTTCATTGTTCACATTGACTAACATGTGCACGTGTTTGACGGTGTGTGGATGTACATGTTCATATATTTCAGTTTGAACTGATGTGTCTTTATTTCATAACAGCAGCAGGAGTGATGACGCTGCTTTCAGACTACTCTCTGCCGTGAGTCTCCTGAGGTTTGTGTTTTATTTAGCTTCGCTTTTAATGATGATTCTGTGTCTGTTTACTCCTCACATCAAAGTTTCGTGTGAATCTCATCAGGCCTTTTATTAGCATGGCCAGTAAAGACTTTAGCACCGCCCCCTTCAGAAAACTCATTAAATCATGCGCATGATTTACAGCAAAACAGCAGCGCTTATAAACTTTGAAGATCAACACCATAAACACACACACACATCAGTCACAATACACAACTCATGTGAGACATGGAAAACATTTTGCATTCTTGTGCTAAAGCAAAGACACCTATGTTAATAAAATACTGAAATCAATTGGTCAAACCCCGTAGAATGTTGTTTTCTGATAGACAGGAAGAAAATTCAATGCAACAGTTTCACATCAGGGACATGTAAGCTTTCATTCTTTTAGAGGCAAAACGTCTTGGTTACAGTTGTAACCTCAGTTCCCTGATTGAGGGAACGAGACGTTGTATCGAGCTGACAGATGGGGTTCGTCCCTGAGAACCAATCGCTTCCGACTTCTTAGAAAAGACCAATGAAAATTGGCGAATTAAATTTGCATGCCGGACTCCGCCGCCGGATATCCGGGTATAAAAGGGAGACGGCATGCCTCATTCATTCACCTTAGTTCTGAGGAGCCTGAGACCTCTCACGACTGCTGCAGTGGGCAGCACGTGTTGTGGCAAGAAGGACACAACATCTTGTTCCCTCCATCAGGGAACTGAGGTTACATCCGTAACCAAGACGTTCCCTTTCTGTCGGTCTCTCGACGTTGTGTCGAGCCGACAGATGGGGTTCCTATGGAAAACACCACAACACTGTGCCCTGTCACAATCTCTAGTGAAGCGACGGTGACTGGCCTGGGCGTGTCAGCCGTGAGCGCTACCGCGAAATTGTAACATACCAGTGGGTAAGTAGGGGGTCCCAGAGCTTCACTTGAAAGGTGGGAAGGCCCCTGCCTTCGGCCTCACAGGCAGCGGCCTTGTTTCTCTAACAGCGAGAAGCCGCCTGGTACCGTAAGGCCACTGGTTAAGTGCTACTTCCTCAAGCGGGGGATGCGCTACAGAGACCACTTCCTACCGGAGGGAGGAGTTAGTGGAGATAGCAACATGGTCTCACTGATGGGAAGAATGTGCGGACTGAAGGAGTTAACCGCGAGGTGGAGGTCCACCTAGGGAAAGGCATGGGTTACCAAGGTGGGAACCAATCATGAGGATACATCAGACGGAACCGCCCTGCTGGGGGGTTACAACGTCCGGTAGGACTAGGTCCGGTTAGAGCTGTGTTGTGGATAACTCAGTTGGTACCCGGCCTAAGGGGCAGGGCTGCTCTGCCCAGCCCGCAAGAAGTGCTTGCTTAGTGATGGATAGAGTGCCTGTTCTTCACCCAGTGGGGGAAGAAGGAAGGCTAGTTTAGTATGCTGACCCCCTTAGGAGAAAGAGGGGAAGGTACTGTCATAGGCGTACACACCCTACCGGCCGCCAGTCTTGCCTGATGCCTGCAAGACTCGAGCTGATACCGGTTTTACGCGGAGGCTGTGGGACCTCGCGAAGGTGATGGGTGTAGCCCAACCCGCAGCTCTGCAGATGTCTGCCAGAGAGGCGCCTCGAGCCAGTGCCCACGAGGAGGCTGTACTCCATGTGGAGAGAGCTCTCACCCAGTGGGCATAGGAAATCTTAGGACAGGTACGCCGTAGTGACGGCATCCATGATCCAGTGCGCCAATCTCTGTTTGAGGCAGCCCTCCCTGCTAATCTCCAAAACAGACAAAGAGCTGCTCAGAGCTCCTGTGGCTCTGCGTGTGGTCCAAGCAGAGGTGCAATGTGCATACTGGACACAACACGGATGGGGTTGGGACTTCCTCCCCGGTGGGGAGCGCCTGTAAGTTCACCACCTGGTGTAGGGGGAGTGGTGGGAACTTTGGGCACGTAGCCGGTCCGCTACCCTCTTGAGTGCCATCCGGAGAGCCATCTTCATCATGAGGTGAGAAAGAGTGGCATCTCCGAGGGGCTCCAGGACCACATCAAGGTCGCAAGAGGGTACGGAGCACGGGTGAGGCAGTGCCTTCCCGCACCCCTTAGGAACCAATTGATCAGGTTGTGCTGTCCTAGAGACTTACCAGCAACTGGGTCATGATGAGCGGCAATAGCGGCTCCATACACGTTCAGTGTGGAAGGGGAGAGATTACTCTCGAGTCTCTGGAAGGACAGCACGTTCCCAATCGAGCAACTCTCAAGAAGAGCACCAGGATCAGAAGAGGCACCACTTACAGGCGTATAGCCGCCTAGTGGCCAGGGCCCTAGCCTGAGTGATGGTCCTAACCGCGGCAGGGGGTAGGCCACTCAGGATCTCCTCGTCTCATCCAGGGGCCAGACATGGAGGTTCCAGAGGTCTGGCCTGGGATGCCATAACGTGCCCTTCCCCTGGGAAAGCAGGTCCTTCGTCAGGGGAATCGGCCGGGGGGAGCTGTCGTCAAGAGCATTAGCTCCGAGAACCATATCCGGTTGGGCCAGTATGGCGCAACTAGTACACTTGATGCTCCTCTTCCCTGACCTTGCACAGGGTCTGAGCAATGAGGCTCACTGAGGGAAAGGTGTACTTCCGCTTGTCCCACGGCCAGCTGTGCGCTAGAGCATCCATGCCGAGGGGGGGCTCGGATGGGAATAACCTAGCGGGCAATGGGTGGTGTCCAGGGAGGTTAACAGGTCTGCCTGAGCCCACCCGAACTGTACCCAATGAGCTGGACTGCGCGGGGGTGGAGTCGCCACTCTCCGCGAGGCGTCAACTGACGAGAGAGCGCATCGGCTGTCTGGTTCAGGTCGCCTGGGATATGTGTGGCTCGCAGAGATCTGCTCACCTGCGGACTCCACAGGAGGAGGCGTCGGGCGAGTCGTGTTAGCTGCCGTGAGCGAACGCCACCCTGGTGGTTGATATACGCTATGGCAGTTATGCTGTCCGACCAGACCAGCACATGCTTGTCCTGCACGAGAGGTTGTAGCCCCTTCAGTGCAAGTAGCACATCCAACAACTCTAGGCAGTTGATATGCCTGCAGAGGCGAGGGCCCGTCCATCGCCCCGACACTGCATGCCCGTCGCACACGGCACCCCAACCCTGCATGGAGGCGTCTGTTGTCACCACGACGCGCCTCGTGGCCTGCCCGAGAGAGACTCCCAGCCGTAGAAAGGTCATTGAAGACCAAGGGGTTAGGGTGCGTCGGCAGAGAGGCGTAATCACCATCTGCCTGCTGCTGGTGTGCCACGCTCTCCAGGGAACTCGACTCCGTAGCCAGTGTTGGAGCGGTCTCATGTGTATCTGGGGGCGAGTGCGGCTTGGAGCCGCTCTCAAGCCCGAGGTACCGTGTATCCAGCCGCGAGCGTTGGGAGAGGCAGTGCGGTGCACCGCAACCCAATGCCGGCAGCCCGGGAAAGCATGGCTGACATTTCGACGTCCGTTTCTTCCTGAGCTCGACCCCCCGAGGGAGGGTGCTGGAGCTTCAAGGAATTGTCGGAGTCTGATGCCATTAAGTCACCCTCCGATGCTGCAACAGACATCTCATCATCACGTACCGTTTCCGATACATGGTTGAGGAACAAGACGGTGGGACCGTCTCATGGGGAACGGTCAGACGAGCGAGACGAGGTGCGAATGGTCCGCGAGCCAGTGGCTGATGGATTAGCGCTCACAGTAATCCTCATATCACCCTCGCTGCTCGCCGTAGTCCTGCCGTCACGGAACGGGAAGCAGACGAGGTGGTGGCTGAGTCCCGTGGGAACACAGCCACCCGTGACGCAACGTCTGAATCGTCAACTGCCCGCAGTGCGGGCAGGACGTATCGACAACATCTGCCCCAGCGTACTGGAAGCAGACATCGTGTCCGTCCCCCTTCTCGATGAGTGTGTTGCACCCACGAGAACAGCGGGACATGCCACGCTGCAGAAATTTGCTCTTTTAGAGAAAATACTAGTACACTTCTGGAACCGCTGAGATGCCCAGGGGAAGTCGCCGCAGGAAGAGAAAGTCCGCTGCACCACGTCGTAGAACCAGCAGTCTTGTAGTTGCTATTTGTAGTGAAGTCTGTTGATCATGAGCGAAGGCTCTGAAGAACAAAAGGTAAATGAATGAGGCACGCCGTCTCCCTTTTATACCCGGATATCCGGGGGCGGAGTCCGGCATGCAAATTTCATTTGCCAATTTCATTGGCCTTTTCTAAGAAGTCGGAAGCGATTGGTTCTCAGGGACGAACCCCATCTGTCGGCTCGACACAACATCGAGAGACCGACAGAAAAGGAACAAACAATTGACTATTGACATGTCTACAATTACTATTTTTCTATTTACCCTGACAAGAAATATTTTAATTTTCAGAAAATTTCCAAATTCATATTTTTAGAAAAAATATTAATACTGTCCAAAAAATGTTTTCTTTTAAATTAATTTGGGCAATAAAATTTACAGTTACAGTCCATTGGATAGAATTTACAGTACATTAATATGTTATTCACAGCTTTAAGCACATAACGTTCTAATAAGAAACACATTTCCACCATAAGGGGCTGTGTCCACCGAGGCGCATTCACGTGGCTGAAAACGCCCGCTGCAGGCGCAGCGTTCTGCCCAAAGTTGAGCATTTTTCAACTCAGGGTGCTCGGTCGAACGCCAGCGCTGAGCGTGAAAAAACACATAGCGCAGAGCGCGGAAAAAAACCCATCAGCTTATGGCTTTTTTTAAAAGCGTGGCATTTCCACAGGAAACAATTGAAAAAACACGCCGGCCGCAGGCGTAAACGTCTCAGTGGACACAGCCTCTAATGCATAAGATTAAATTTAATAATACTAAAATTAATAATTAAGACTTTCCAGTGTTAAAACTGTTTAATATTTGTGAAAACATTGTAAAGGGAATAGAAAGTTGGAAAGATGTGATCATACAGTAAAGTCAGATTGAGTCTCAATATAACCTCAGACCACATCAATACATCTGCAGGAAATATTGTGTTTATAAAATCTGAACTAGTCACTTATATTCTTAGCATTCATTCAATTCAATTAAATTTGATTTATATAGAACTTTTTACAATGTTGCATGGTTTCAAAGCAGCTTTACAGGAAGAAAAACGAAACAAACAAACAAAAAAGCAAGAAGAAGTTTAAAAACAATACAGTACGGTATTGTGGAAAGAGTAAGACCATTCCAATAAGGCTATGTTAGTAGAAATAACAGCCCTGAGCTAATCTAATGTCAGCGGTCTCCCGGTGAACAAGCCAACACGGCCCTGTGTCGAGGAACCCAAACTCCAATGATGAATAACTGGAGAAAAAACCTCGGGAGAAACCAGACTCAGCCGGGAGGACCAGATCTCCTCTGACGTGTCACAGCTGCACTCACTGACTCTGAAAGAAAACTTACTGAGGAAATGTTCTTGATTAGCGAGGAGCGTCCTGATACATTTACATTTGTGTGAAGCTGTTTAATTCTGTTTAATTCCATCTCTCTCATGAAGAATCATTTGAGGTCTAAATCTGACCCTACTGCTAATTAACAACTGAACAGACAAAGCACAAACTCTACCCTGCTGTGGGCATTGTACTTCAGTATCAGATGTGTGTGCGTGTGTGTGTGCTTCAGTATCAGATGTGTTTGTGTGTGTGTGTGTTCATGTTTGTATATCCCAATGGGGACCTAAACCTGAATGCACACCAACACATGGGGACTCGTGTCACCGTGGGGACCAAAATTGAGGTCCTCATGGGCACAAAAGCTTATAAATGGTACAGAACAATATTTTTTTAAATCTAAAAATGCAAAAAGTGTTCTATGATCTTTAGGTTTAAGGATAGGGTTAGGGATAGGGGATAGAATATACAGTTTGTAAAGTATAAAAAACATTACACCTATGGACTGTCCCCACGGAGATAGTAAACCAGACATGTGTGTGTGTGTGTGTGTGTGTGTGTGTGTGTTCATGTTTGTATATCCCGGTGGGGACCTAAACCTGAATACACACCAACACATGGGGACTCGTGTCACTGTGAGGACCAAAATTGAGGTCCTCATGGGCACAAAAGCTAATAAATTGTACAGAACAATATTTTTTAAATATTGTGTGTGTGCTTCAGTATCAGATGTGTGTGTGTGTGTATGGAGCGATTTTAGTCTCATTAATTATTCACGTGTAAAACAAGATACACACATGCGTAAACAGTTTCACATGAACAAAACCTAATTTACGTGCATAAAGTATAAATATACATTTACAAAAAGCAATTCACGTGCGTAAAACAAAACTATTTTCTCATAAAGTACGTTTCGCAAACATACGACTGTGCACAAATATTTTGAAAGTTTAAAATGTACACGTTTATCGTGTTATGTGAATGTGCAAATCGTCACTCACGTGTGAATCGCCTTGGATGTGTGTGTGTGTGTTTTGAGACTCTCCTGGCAGCACAACCCCACCCACGTGGGTTGTCGTACTCTTTAGCCAATCAGATTCAACCTTACCATTCAACCAATCATAAACATCATGTGAAACTGTTTACGCATGTGTGTATCTTGTTTTACGCGTGAATAATTAATGAGACTAAAATCGCTCCATATGTGTGTGTGTGTGCTTCAGTATCAGATGTGTGTGTGTGAGTGTGTGTGTGTGTGTGTGTGTCTCGCTCTCTCTCTCTCTCTCTCTCTCTCTCTCTCTCTCTCTCTCTCTCTCTCTCTCTCTCTCTCTCTCTCTCTCTCTCTCTCTCTCTCTCTCTCTCTCTCTCTCTCTCTCTCTCTCTCTCTCTCTCTCTCGCTCTCTCTCTCTCTCTCTCTCTCTCTGTCTATGCTTCTCACTTTATAGCTCCCTCTCACTCTCACTCTCACTCTCACTCTCTCTCTCTCTCTCTCTCACTCTCACTCGCTCTCGCTCTCGCTCTCGCTCTCTCGCTCTCGCTCTCTCTCTCTCTCTGTCTCTCGCTCTCATTCTCATTCTCATTCTCTCTCTCTCTCTCTCTCTCTGTCTCTCTCTCTCTCTCTCTCTCTGTCTATGCTTCTCACTTTATAGCTCCCTCTCACTCTCACTCTCTCTCTCACTCTCACTCTCACTCGCTCTCGCTCTCGCTCTCTCTCTCTCTGTCTCTCGCTCTCATTCTCATTCTCTCTCTCTCTCTCATTCTCTCTCTCTCTCTCACTCACTCCCTCTCGCTCGCTCTCGCTCTTTCTCTCTCTCTCCTCTGCTCTCTCTCCTCTCTCTCTCTCTCACTCTCTCTCTCTCTCCACTTCACTGTCTCTCTCCACTCTCTCTTAGCTCTCTCTCACTCTGTCTCGCTCGCTCTCTCTCCTATGTTTCTCCTTTACTCTCTCGTCTCTCTCTCTCTCTCTCCTGTCTATCTTCTCTCACTTTATCTCACTCTTCTCTCTCTCACTCTTCTACTTCTGCTCTCTCTCTCTCTCTCTCTCTCTCTCTCTCTCTCTCTCTCTCTCTCTCTCTCTCTCTCTCTCTCTCTTCTCTCTCTCTCTCTCTCTCTCTCTCTCACTCTCTCTCACTCTCCACTCCACTCTCTCTCTCTCTCCTCTGTCTCTCTCTCATCTCTCTCTCTCTCTCTCTCTCACTCTGCTCATTCTCCGTCTCTCTCTCCTCTCTCTCTCTCTCACTCTCCACGTCTCTCTCTCTCTCCGTCTCTCTCTCACTCTGTCTCTCTCATCTCTCTCTCTTCTCTCTCTCCTCTCTCTCTCTGCTCTCTCTCCTCTCTCTCTCTCTCTTCTCTCTGCTCTCTCTCTCTCTCTCTCTCTCTCTCTCTCTCTCTCTCTCTCTCTCTCTCTCTCTCTCTCTCTCTCTCTCTCTCTCTCTCTCTCTCTCTCTCTCTCGCTCTCTCTCTCTCTCGCTCTCTCTCTCTCTCTCTCTCTCTCTCTCTCTCTCTCTCTCTCTCTCTCTCTCTCTCTCTCTCTTCTCTCTCTCTCTCTCTCTCTCTCTCTCTCTCCTCTCTCTCTCTCTCTCTCTCTCTCTCTCTCTCTCTCTCTCTCTCTCTCTCTCTCTCTCTCTCTCCTCTCTCTCTCTCTCTCTCTCTCTCTCTCTCTCTCTCTTCTCTCTCTCTCTCTCTCTCTCTGTCTCTCTCTCTCTCTCTGCTCTCTCTCTCTCTCCTCNTGGAGGTAATTTTGGGACAGGATCTGTTTTTCCTACCTGTCACGTTTCTACCCCGTTAAACTTATGCATGGATGCATATGTAGCCAGAAACAATAAGTTTGATCCCTGCTCACAAGCAACACTGTTTGTCTCATCGAGCATTTATTCATATTTACAGAGACATGCAAAACTGTCAAGGCCACACACTACATGTTACACATGACAGGATTATATTTAAAGCAGGTTGGAGGTAATTTTGGGACAGGATCTGTTTTTCATAACTGTCACGTTTCTACCCCCCTGTTAAACGTATTGCATGGATGCATATATTGCCAGAAACAATTCGTTTGATGCATGCTCACAAGCAACACTGTATGCCTCATAAAGCAATCATACATATTTACACAGATATGCTAAAATTCCAAGCCCACGCACACTACATGTTACACATGACAGGATAATATTTGAAAGGGTTTGGAAAAATTTAGGGGCAGGATCTGCAACGTTTCTACCTTGCCTGCCTTCACATTGCTTCGGTTTGGGATAGGCAGGTTGGTGGTTTAAAGCCCTGTCCACCTTCTTACTTCTCATTGAACACAGGAGGACCCCTATGTGACAGCAGTATTCTCAAAACGGGTGTAGTAGTTAGTGCTTTGGGCATGACATTGGCAGGTAGGTGGTTTGAAGTCCCGGTCCTCTTTGACTTTGTTTCTCATTGAACATAGGAGAAACTCCCCTCACAGCAACATTCTTAGTTGTCATGAATGCACATATAGTGAAAAACAATAAGTTTGATCCCTGCTCACATGCAACACGGTTTGTCTCATCGAGCATTTATTCATATATACAGAGACATGCAAAACTGTCAAGGCCACACACTACATGTTACACATGACAGGATTATATTTAAAGCAGGTTGGAGGTAATTTTGGGACAGGATCTGTTTTTCATAACTGTCACGTTTCTACCCCCCTGTTAAACGTATTGCATGGATGCATATATTGCCAGAAACAATTCGTTTGATGCATGCTCACAAGCAACACTGTATGCCTCATAAAGCAATCATACATATTTACACAGATATGCTAAAATTCCAAGCCCACGCACACTACATGTTACACATGACAGGATAATATTTGAAAGGGTTTGGAAAAATTTAGGGGCAGGATCTGCAACGTTTCTACCTTGCCTGCCTTCACATTGCTTCGGTTTGGGATAGGCAGGTTGGTGGTTTAAAGCCCTGTCCACCTTCTTACTTCTCATTGAACACAGGAGGACCCCTATGTGACAGCAGTATTCTCAAAACGGGTGTAGTAGTTAGTGCTTTGGGCATGACATTGGCAGGTAGGTGGTTTGAAGTCCCGGTCCTCTTTGACTTTGTTTCTCATTGAACATAGGAGAAACTCCCCTCACAGCAACATTCTTAGTTGTCATGAATGCACATATAGTGAAAAACAATAAGTTTGATCCCTGCTCACATGCAACACGGTTTGTCTCATCGAGCATTTATTCATATATACAGAGACATGCAAAACTGTCAAGGCCACACACTACATGTTACACATGACAGGATTATATTTAAAGCAGGTTGGAGGTAATTTTGGGACAGGATCTGTTTTTCATAACTGTCACGTTTCTACCCCCCTGTTAAACGTATTGCATGGATGCATATATTGCCAGAAACAATTCGTTTGATGCATGCTCACAAGCAACACTGTATGCCTCATAAAGCAATCATACATATTTACACAGATATGCTAAAATTCCAAGCCCACGCACACTACATGTTACACATGACAGGATAATATTTGAAAGGGTTTGGAAAAATTTAGGGGCAGGATCTGCAACGTTTCTACCTTGCCTGCCTTCACATTGCTTCGGTTTGGGATAGGCAGGTTGGTGGTTTAAAGCCCTGTCCACCTTCTTACTTCTCATTGAACACAGGAGGACCCCTATGTGACAGCAGTATTCTCAAAACGGGTGTAGTAGTTAGTGCTTTGGGCATGACATTGGCAGGT
>NC_079890.1:503659-551441 GCF_024868665.1 Triplophysa rosa
CGCTGCCAGCGTGAGGCTGCCTCCTCTGCCTGGCCGCCCCAGAAGCCGCTCTCCCTTCTCTCCTCTCACTAGCCCAGGCCCGCCCCAACTTCACATTGGCCACCACTACAGCCATGCCGGTCCCGGCTAACGCCCTGGTCTTGGAACCACCACCCATCACCGGATCCATCAGGCAACAGATTTTGACAGAAATTCAGGCTGTTGGCACCGGATGCAGAACAAATGCCGACACCTGTCCCTCCTTATTCGGAACTAATCTTGCCCTAAACCACCCTCTAAAACCCTACTAGAAGCTTTCCTCATTTCCATCATACAAGCTGTCTCCCCCAGGACACTTCAATCTTACCTTACAGCTTGGAGGAATTTCAAAACCTTCCATCACGCATACATCATCCTCTTTCCCGATTTTTCTCTACTCAATATCACCTCATTCATCTCCTTCCTCAATACCATCATAAACCTACAAGCCAGCTCAATTAAAGGATACCTGAGCGGAGTCCTATTTTTTCACAAATTAATTTTCAACACACCTTCCCCAGCCATAGCAAGTTCCCAAGCTGCCATGCTGATCAAAGGCATCCAGAGAGCACAACCAACCCGCCCAGACACTAGACAACCGATCACCTTAGAGGTCTTGACAAAATGCATCACCGCCCTCCGAAGAGGTTATCACTCCAAGCACACAGCTCGCACCCTCGACGCCATGTTCATCTTGGCATTCTTTGGCTTCCTTAGAAGTTCAAAAATCACCACAACTTCCAAATTCGAGCCCACAATCCATCTGACCAGCTCTGACTTATCAGCACCAGACTCGGAAACCATTACCTTTTTCATCAAACGAAGCAAGACATATCAGGCAAGGAATGGTCATTTCATTTATATTTTCAACCTCTAGTCCCCTTTACAGCCATACCAAACCATCTCAGCCTACCTCCGCTTCAGGAGACCGCAGGTTAATTCTCCTTCCGACCCCATCTTAGTAGACGATTCAAATCTCCCAGCCACACGCTTTTGGTTACAAAAGCATCTAAAAACCATTTTTCTCCTTTCAGGCATCCCCGCAGATCCCTTTTCAAGTCATTCCTTCCACATTTGCGCGGCAACCACAGCCGCCCAAAAAGGTCTCTCACATCCGCAGATTCAAGCGCTCGGCCGCTGGTCATCAGAGGCCTTCAAAAGTTACATCCGGTCAGATCGCACCCTCATCAAAGAAGCTCATCGGACCCTCATTTCTAGGATCGTCTATCTCCAACATGCAACATTCTACCAAGCCTTCCAGTCATCCATCAGCATTATCGCAGCAGCTTACAGAAGCCAGTATCATCGCAGAGACCGCCACACAGAGGCTCATGCTTCAATCTTCAGCCCGCCGCAGCAGTCACCAAACTTACAGAAGCTATTATCACCGCAGCGAACACCCCCGCAGGAGCCCATGCTTCCAACTAGTGCCCTGCCGCAGCAGACACCACCCAACATGAAGCCAGTATCTCCGCAGCGACTGCCCCTGCAGGGGCCCGTGCTTCCAACTAGTGCTCTGCCGCAGCAGACACCACCCAACATGAAGCCAGCATCGCCGCAGTGACCAACCCAGCAGGGTCCCGAGCTTCTTCCAGTGCCCAGCCACAGCAGATGCTATTCCTCCAGAAAAACACACCAACTTCCCACCACCTCAGCACCCACGCCTATCCAGGGCCAGCAACACCAAGGTACCAGCCGCTCCACAAGGGCTTGCTTCTGGTCCACGACCGCAGTAGATTCCCCACTTCAGGTGCCCTTCCAAATTCCGACCGCCAGAGCAGCAATCAAGCCTCCAGGGACTTCATTCACGACCCAGGCCAACTGCGACCCAATCTATATTTACGCAGCCTCAAGCCTTGCCTTTCTTTTGGGGGGTTTTGCACTTCTGGCTGCTGTCCTGCATTTACTTGCACTTTGGGGGGTGAGTTCTGGGTTTCGGGCCAATTCCGAGCTCGGGGCACTCGTCCCTAGCGGGGGGAAGTGTTCCGGGTTCAGTGGGAACCGGCGAGCCCGCTCCCCGGACAGCACGCCACATACGCAAACCTTTACACCCCTGCTATCGTTATTATCTGCATAGGTGAACTCGTGAACTCATACTGTATATAGGTCTATGTAAAAAGTAGTTACAACGTTTGAGGAGAAATTTCACAAAATTTCATGCAGTTAATGTATTATTATTTCATTTGGCATTAAATCTGCTCGATGCACACTGCTATTTTTCAATACTTTACCGTGTGAATGAACGTCGAATTTATTCATAATCCACCAAGAGCATTGAACAATGATTGTATGTTTTTGTCATTAAACATGTGTAAAATCTATGTATGAGGCTAATACCGTTTATGAAAGCGATGGACTGCTGCAGGGTGCACACAACGCTTTTATTATTCAGGAGTTGAGTATACGTTTATTAAATATGTTAAGAGGTGAACTTCAGCTCATTTAAGATCGGTCATAAAAAGCTACATTAAAGCATGTAACATCACAAACAGGATTTATTGTTTTTAATAAATCCCAAATACTAGAAATAATCAACCATGATCTCAGCATGTAGATACGCTGAACACTGTCACAGGAAGTGACGGAGTTAAAGATTGTTGTGATTTTTATGTAAAATACATTTTAATTTTCCTGTGGTGACCTCGGACCTCAGGGTTTAGGGTCAGTCAGTGCACATGAGTGTCACTGAATATAAAAGAGTAAAATCTCAGAAGATCAATCGTCTGACATGATTCAGTTAACATTACCCATGATGCACCTTCATCTTGTCTTTTCACACTGTATTAGATTTGCCATCATTGCCATGAGCTCAAACTGCAGACAAATGAAAAGTGTAGCTCGCTTGATTTATTCTTTATGTTTTTACTATTTTAACTTTACTTTTTACTATCCAAACAGCATCTCAAAAAACAACTCATGTGTCGTCAACAAACACACATCACGGTGAAGCTATATCAGACGACAACAGGTTTCAAACCACAACATATCTAAAATATCCTCAATGGTCATTGTAATTCAAATAATAAACTCTTACAGACGATAACTTAAATCACGTGGAGATCTTCTCAACACATGTATGATCTGTGTTTCATTCACGTCAGAGGATAATGCAGGTAAAGCCGATTCACCAGCGTTTCCATCACGTGTTGTGTTGGTTACAGAGATATTTTTCACTCTACATTTAACAGCATTCAGAAATGACCTTCTTTAAAGAAAGAGAGAGAAACAACATTAAAGAAAAACATGATCTCAGTGACCTCTAAAACATTACAAACCAAAACAATGAGTCTGAAGGATTCTGTTTTCTTTAGAGATAAACCTGAAGAAAAGTTCACTTTCATTCCACTCTTTCTCTCTCTGCCGCTCTTTCACTTTATATTTATGCCATCATTCGCTTGTTTTTCATCTGTCAAATGGTTTTAACAGTTATAACTTAACAGAAAAATCAGCCTTCTAAAACAAACCATAATTGTGCAAATATGAAGTTTAATTAGAGAATGAGAAAATCTGATGGATCAGACAGATATTGTTCAGCTCAATCTATCTTTACACATTCGATTGCACACGCACACACACACACACACACACACACACACACACACACACACACACACACACACACACACACACACACAAACTGTATATCATATTCCCTACCCCTAACCCTAACAATCACACACAACTGTCTGCTCTTTTACATTTCCCCATGGGAACCAAAAAATGTCCCCACAAAGACAAGGATTTTGGATATTGCCATCTCTGTGTGTGTGTGTAGAGCAGTCGTGTGTGCGTGTCGTCTATGTGTATGTGTAGATAACAGTGTTGACACATCACGCTTGCTTGGGTCAAATATTCACATTTTCTACATTCATTTAAACCAGCAGTTTACCCAACCATGACTCTAAACAACCCGACGTGAAGACCAACAGAGCTGATTTGTGTTACTCGTACTGTATGTCAACACCCGTTTCACTTCATCCAGAGCAACAGCCGAGACAAAGATGAAACATAACTGAGAAGTCAGCAGGAAATTGTTCCTCTGGGTGTTTCTCTCCGTTACCTGTCCTGTTAAACCTGTCACTCATATGTTTGTTCCTTGGTGTTATTTTAGGTAAGAAGATGTCTGTTGAGATGATATGAGGGAACGCTTGACGCAGCAGATGGAGTCTCATCCACACATCTCTAGATTTATGAATTTCACAAGTTTATCCTTCTAGACTCGCCATTGGTGAAATTAAAATATGTGTGAGGTTTTCGGGAAGAATATGAGATCTGTCAGTGCCAGAGGAGCGGATCATTTAGGCCATGTTCTGCTCATGTCATCAGAGCCCGTAAAATGTCCTGATGTCTCACCAGTGAGTCAGAGAGAGTGAGAGTGAGAGTGAGAGAGAGAGAGAGAGAGAGAGAGAGAGAGAGAGAGAGAGAGAGAGAGAGAGAGAGAGAGAGNTTGCTGAAACAGTTCTACTCTGCCATCATCGAATCCATCCTCTGCACTTCTATAACTGTCTGGTTCAGCTCAGCTACCAAATCTGATCTCAGAAGACTACGGAGGGTAGTCCGGACTGCTGAGCGCATCATTGGTACAACCATCCCCACTCTCCAAGAACTGTACTCATCCAGAATGAGCAAAAGGGCTGGTAAAATCACTCTGGAACCCTCACACCCAGCACACTCCCTTTTTGAACTGTTACCGTCTGGTCGACGCTACAGAGCACTGAGCACCAGAACGACCAGACACAGGAACAGTTTCTTCCCTCAGGCAATCCATTTTATGAACACTTGACATTAAACGCGGAACACACAACTCTATTTTACATTATTTATTCACCAAATTTGCACATATCAGACCTGTACATACATAATTGTCTATATTGTGTTTTTGCTGTTTTGTACATTGCCTATTTCTATATTATTGTATATTATTATTATTATTTTTCATCTGTGTTCTGTCCTGTTGCTGTCTTTCTGTTGCACTGTGGAGCTTCTGTCACTATAACAAATTCCTTGTATGTGGAAACATACTTGGCCAATAAAGCTCATTCTATTCTATATTGAGCTCCAACAAACAAGCGCGCCAACGGTTTAGCTTGCAAGTTGTGTGTGTTTTAAGGGACAGTAAAATTACAAGAGGTTCCCTAAATAGTGTTTTACCCCCGGGGTTTGGTTTTCTATTTGTATAACCTTTTCTTATTTTCTAAACAACTGTTTATGTCTTGTGTTCTTAAATACAAATGCGCAAGTTTACAAATGGTGTGCATGTTTACTTTGCCTACATTGCTCTGAATCTATGTGAGTTAGCGTAACTTAATTGCTGTACTAATTTAATGGGTCAGAGTCGAATATCCCTTAGCTCTCATAAAAAACTGACAAAGCGTGAATCATAATCATACCCCAGACTGATTAATTTAACATTGATGTGTGCCCTTCGCCACATTGAGGAAAAAGAGTCAATAAGTGCTTTATGCTCGAATCGTTATTGTTCGAGGCATTTATTCATTTCGAGCCGATGGTAAAAGGGTTACATTTAGAATTAGGAACATAGGAACCTGTACAAAAATCATTTAACAAGGCTATTTCAGTTGTATTAAGAACAGCTTTCCAACTCGTCAGCAGTTGAGCAGCCACGCGAATTGACCTTACTCCCAAGTGTTGAGCCAATGCCGCTTCGTTCTTAAAGTTCAGTCCCCCAATGTCCAATAATTGACTCAGAATAATAATATTGTGTTCCAACAGCAATCTGCTCAGTCCAGGAAAAGAAGCACTGTCCATTAGATCCAAACGAGAGCCATAAATTAAAGGTTCTTCTAGTAACCAGAAAATAGAAGGAGAATCTTCTGATCTTTGGACATCAAAAAAGACTCCAAACTTTGAAAGTGTATCCTATAAAAAACTGGCAAAGTGGAGGTATTCATTTTTTGAGGATCAATCAAAAAAAGGGCTTTGTCCAATCCAAGACTCGCAAAACTACGAAGAATCTGACATGCAACGGCACGCCAACTGCAGTTTGAAGGTCCACCCAAAAGTCTTTGCACAAACTGAAGTCGAAAGGCAGCAATTCTACTCTGGAGATGCACCAGTCCTTGACCTCCTTCCTCCTTGGGCAAAAATAACACATTTTGAGGGACCCAATGTAGTTTATCCCCCAAAAAATCCACCAGGATAGCCTGGATTTTCGCAACCAACTGCAAAGGAGGGTCCACACATGCAAATTTATGCCATAAAGAAGATGCCACCAGATTATTAACAACCAAAATGCGCCCTCTATATGACAATTTTGAAAACAAAAACTTCCATTTTTTAAGCGCCCTTCAATTTTTTCAATTAAACCTTCCCAGTTTTTCTTTACTGTTGCTTAATCACCTAAAAACACTCCCAGATACTTAAAACCTTCTTTTCCCCACTGTAAACCAGCAGGAAGTTTTGGTTTCCCATTTGACCACCTTCCTAAGAGCAGTGCTTCACTTTTGTTCCAATTAATATTGGCAGAAGATAGCATCTTAAAATTCCTAAACAATTCTGTTAAAATCTGTACATCATTTTGCCTACTGACCATAACTACTATATCATCAGCGTATGCTGATAAAACAAAACTAATACTGCAATTTGGCAAAATAATACCATGAAGTTTCAGCCTTATTTGTTGTAGTAAAGGCTCTATGGCCAAAGAATAAAGCATACCAGAAAGTGGACATCCCTGTCTAATAACTCTACGAGCCCCAAAAGGAGCACATAAACCACCGTTCACCTTGAGAATACTCTCGACGTCACTATAGAGGACCTTCACCTGATTAATAAACTTTTTACAGAAACCAAAAGCCTCTAACACTCTCCATAAATACACATGTTCAACACGATCAAAGGCCTTTTCTTGATCTAAAGATATCAAGCCACAGTCTAAATTTAACATCTTAGAGACATCTAAAAAATCTCTAATCAGAGAGACATTATCAAAGATCAACCTACCAGGGACACAGTATGTCTGATCAGGATGGATGACCTGGTCCATGACCTCTGCCAAACGATTTGCTAAAACTTTAGAGAACAGCTTATAGTCCCCACAGAGGAGCGATACCGGCCGCCAGCATTTGATATTTGTCAGATCACCCCTTTTAGGTAGCAGAGTAAGGACAGCTCTGCGGCAACTTAACGGCATCAGCCCTCCGGCTAAACTGTCATTAAGTACCTCCAGCAAATCCTCTCCAATCACTGACCAAAAAGACTTGTAAAAGTCAACTGGCAGACCATCGATCCCTGGTGCTTTCCCAAGATCCATTCCTTGAAGGGCTCTATGCAGTTCTCCCAAAGTTAAAGGACGTGAAATTTTTCCATTAACTTCCTCTGACACCTGAGGGAGATTATCAAAAAAATCACTATCATTATCATACTCTGCACCCAGTTCATTTCTATATAAATTCTCATAAAAAGAGACTGCTCTTTTACGAATGTCTGCAGAGTCTGTCAACAAAGTTCCAGATTCAGAAAGTAAACCATGAATGACCCTATTTTGCCAATTCTTCTTTTCCAAACTGCAGAAAAACTTTGATGGTACATCCATTTCATTCACGCTCTGAAAACGGGACCTGACCAGAGCACCCTGTGCTTTATTCCCCAATAGATCGGCTAATTGAGTCTTCTTATTTTTTAAAAGAGACTCCACACCATTTTGGTCCCCAGGCAAGAGAGCCAATTCTTGCAATTTTAAAATATCAGTCTCTAAGGCATTTAAAATTATGGTTACCTCTCTAGTAACGTTCCGAGAGTATTGTTGACAAAATACTTTTGTCTGAACTTTCCCAAAATCCCACCATTGCTGCAGTGTTCTAAAAGACTTCTTAGTAGTTATAAATTCGTCCCAAAAAAATTCAAAGCTTTTTTTAAAACAACTGTCCCCCAGCAAAGTGGTATTTAAAAGCCAGTAAGCACTCTTAGGCTTAATAAAATTAACCAACACAGAACACTGCACCATACTATGGTCTGAAAGACTTGATGGGGTAATAACACAATTCTTTACTACACTATAATGATACTTAAAAACATATATTCTATCCAGTCTTGCCAATGAGATCAAACTACCACGAACATGAGACCAAGAGTATTGTTTATGTTCGCCATTCCGTTGCCGCCAAATATCACTTAATTCATGCATTTTTATTAACTGAATGAGGCGTTTACGCGAGGGTAAATTAGGTTCAATGTGATTTCTATCCAAATTGGACTCCGTGCAATTAAAATCACCACACAAGAATAAATATTCTTCATCACCAGCATGTTGCAGAACAGAACACAAAGTATTTAAAAACAACATTCTTTCAACAGCTGAAGTTGGTGAATAAACACAGATAAAAACAAATACAGAGTTTTCAAAAGAGGCTTGTACTTTTAACAGCCTACCTTTAATAACCTCTTCAACCTGAAGGGAGTGCGGACTGAAGCCCTTTGTAAAAAGAATAGCAACTCCAGCACTAAGTGAAGTATTATGACTTAAGACAGTGGTACCATTCCATTCCACTGCCCAATCAGCAGCATTGATAGTATCACTATGTGTCTCTTGTAACATAATAATATCAATTTTCTTCTGATGAATTACTTGAAACAATTCTGCTCTTTTTCGCATGTCTCTGGCACCGTTCAAGTTTAAAGTTGCAACATTGAACTCACACATGCTTATGAAGAGGAGAAAAGAAAAGAAAAACCAAAAAAACAAAAACATTCTGTTAGAATACATGTGCTTAGGCTTTCTCACTGTCCTCATTGTTAAGCTCAGAATTAAATTTACTTACAATCGTTTTCAGACGATAAACTTCCTTATTTGTAAACGAGCCCTCCATCATAAAACGCCTAGCTTTTTCAACAAACTGCTTTACATCTGGAAAATATTCCTTAATACGCACACCTCTCTTATTTTTGGTAGCTCTAAGGTACAGTTTGATGTCATCAACCTCATAACGACACCCAGAAAAAACACTTTGAGAAAGACTAACACTAGAATCAGATGATTCGCTGCCGCTCTCTGCTTCATCGTTATCACTTAACTCATCCCTGTCCGGTTTTTTTGCAGGTCTACCAACTTGGGCTTCATCCACATTTTTCCTCTTAAATGGGACTTTAAACTCAGTCTGCTCCATTTCCATTTCAATAGCATCACACTCATTTCTCACAGTGATTTGTAAGTCATTATTGAAGTCAACATTTAAATGCCGGTTTTCCTCAGTAACGGACTCATCCGCCGGTAGATTAGACACTCCTACATCAGAACCCGTGTTTTCAAGCAATGCATCTTCAGCTCTATTTACCACGAGCTCGGGCAAGCTATCATCAGTTTTGCCTTTCGCCACTCGCGACCCTGGTACACCAGGAGCAGATTGTGATGGTCCTGCTTTATCAGGCTCAATATTAACCACAACATCACTTCTGTCAGTAATTTCATCGCGACCATCTGACAAGTTATTCGAGATAACAACATTGTCGCCGTCATTTAACAGATTGCTTTGATTTTTTGCTGGACAAGCACGGACTAAATGACCATGCTGTCCACAGTGAAACAATTCAATCTGTCAGTTGTTGCATAAATGATGTAATCATAATCATCAACGCGAAAGTGCAAAGACACATCAAAATCATCATCATCTTTAAAAACCATGTAGACGAAACGCCTAAACAAAACAACATGTTTCAACAAAGGCGATCCACCACCGATGGGAATTTTCTTAATGGCTGAGACTGGTTTGCCATAACGCGACAAAGCATTGACTAAAGTTTCGTCACTAAGAAACGGCGGTACGTTAGATAGTAAAACTTTCTTTGATGGTGTAGAAAGCGGAAGCACGGGAGTGAAAAGGTTATCAATGACTAAACCCTTTTCGACCACTTCATTGGCCTTTTCAATAGTGCAAAGAAAGATGACAGTGCGTTATTCATTCTCGAGGCAGACATTATACTTTCATCGCCCACAACCTCGCCCACAGCCAGGCAGCATTTTTCTACACTAGACGCAGACGCTACTTTCACCCCATACGACGGGGTTAATGAGCTCAAACTTTGCACGCGTGGGGCCGTCATGCTTGCCGCAAATGGCCCACAAAACAAATGCAACTATATCCAAACACATAGATGAGAGAATAAAGCCAGAAAAGAGAGAGAGAGAGATTTATGAATCTTTAACTTTTTACATTTCAAAACTCAT
Source organism: Triplophysa rosa (assembly GCF_024868665.1). Classification (NCBI taxonomy): domain Eukaryota; kingdom Metazoa; phylum Chordata; class Actinopteri; order Cypriniformes; family Nemacheilidae; genus Triplophysa; species Triplophysa rosa. The sequence continues at coordinate 513,861 of NC_079890.1, forward strand.
ACATTTCTACACATTACTACTATATAATCCCACAGATGTACACAATAAAAAGCAATGAATTGGTTAAAAATTCAGAACCATCACATCATCAACAACTGTACATAAAACATCATTAATACACTATATTTCAATAAAACTATGGACATTGTTTACAACTTTATAATATGCATACTCCACTTTAAGCCTTCCTGCCACTAATCCCCTAAACATTAATTCAGAATCCATACTTGCAAAAAGTAAGCCCTTATTTTTTCTAGTCTTCCATACTGCCAATTTTGCAGTCCCAATCAAATAACTCAATAAACACACTTTTTTCCTCATCGAAAATCCATACTTTAACCCTCCGATGAAAACTTTATCTGAAAAATCCTCGTTAAAACCACTGAACAATTCCTTAAGAAGGTTAAAAAGGCCTAGAAGTCTAGCACATCTTAAAAATAAATGCTCCAAATCCTCTTCTTCCCCACAGAACCTACATTCCCCAACCACTGCTGGATTCAAGTGTGCTACATGTCTGTCTGTAGCTATTGCCCTGTGAATAATCCTCCACTGTAGATCAGCTGTTCTCTTCTCCACCGGAGGCTTAAACAGGGTTCTCCACCGGTCCCTTACGAGAAAGTCTGGAGTTAACAGTCCTGGCCATCCAGAGGCTTTTACTCCATTAAGTGATTCCTGATGAGTAACCTTTACTGTGGTATGATATATGGCCTTCTTTGGTGTAGATTCGAAAAAGTCTATTTGAGGAACCTCAAAGGACAAAAATGAACCAGCGTCTTCACCCTCCAGAGCTTCGTTACTTGCGGGCGCAATTTTAATGTTAGGGAATGCAATCATATAATTTTCTTTTCTTGCAATGGTCTCTCTGTAGCTGCTTGGTATTACATTAAAAATCTCTTCCATCAGCTTTGCTGTGAGTCTTGATGATCGTAATCCTGTCACCTCTTTGAGGTTCTCTACTGATAGCCATCCATTATTGTCCAAGAGATGCCCCAGTTTTACAATTTTATTCCTTATTAAGCATGTTCGTATACTCACAGAAGATAACATCCTTGTCTGTATCAGTGGATTGAAAAACAAAGGTTCTTCAGTAACCCAATGTCCTTGAGGATCAATGTCCCTTTCTGCTTTAAAAACAGTTCTCCATGCCTTCAACATAGACCTGAAAAACGGTGTAATCTCGGACAAGCTCACCTCCTCCAGTTTTATTAGGAATAAATGTTTATCCAACCCTAGTCCTCCTACTTTCTGTAACAAAGCACAAGCAGTTTGGGCCCAAGTCAAATCCTTATGGTACAGGAGTCTCTGTGCTGCTTGAATTCTGAAAGCACGGGTGCGACTCCTCACATCCACCAGACCCTGTCCTCCTTCCTGGACAGGTAGATACCCCCTGGTCCCTACACTGATTTTCTGAAAGAGTTTGCGGACTTCCTATCGGACCTATTGGTTAACGTTGATAAAGTACTAATTGTCGGAGACTTTAATATCCACGTAGATAGTGCTAACGATGCATTAGCAGTGGCGTTTACAGAGCTATTACACTCTTTTGGAGTAACACAACACATCAATGGACCCACTCATCGATTTAATCATACACTAGACTTGATTATATCTCACGGAGCCGATCTAACCAATATAGATATTATACCTCAAAGCGACGATGTCACTGATCACTATCTTATAACATGTACACTGCGCACTGCAGAAATCAGCCGTTTAACTCGTTATCGACAGGGTAGAACAATTACCTCGACTACTAAAGATAGTTTCACAAAGAGCTTGCCAGATCTGACTCCTTTAATAACCATACCAATAAATATAGAATCGCTCGATGACATGACCAGCAAATTGGGCACTATTTTCTCTAATACATTAGAAGCTGTCGCACCTATGAAGTCAAAAAAGATTAATGAGAAAAACGCAGCACCATGGTACAATAGCACCACTCGCGCCCTTAAAAGAGAAACACGTAAACTGGAGCGCAAATGGAAACAAACCCAATTAGAGGTCTTTAAAATTGCGTGGAAAGAGAGTGCAAACTGTTATAAAAAGGCACTAAAAGCAGCAAAGGCTGAGCACCTCCGTAACCTCATAGAAACTAACAAAAACAATCCAAGGTTTTTATTTAGTACAGTTGCTAAACTAACAAATAAACAGACTTCACCTGACCTGGGTATTCCGCCGCACCTTGGTAGCAATGATTTCATGAACTTTTTTACAGAGAAAATCGAAAACATACGAGACAAAATAGTAAAAACTCAACCTCCAAGTCTGTCCTATAAATTAGTACCAACCATCGCCCCAAAAGAAAGGCTACAGTGTTTTTCACCTATAAAACAGGAAGATTTAATTAAACTTATTGCAACATCTAAACCTACAACTTGCTTATTAGACCCCATACCAACTAAATTATTAAAAGAGTTATTACCCGTTGCAATTGAGCCCATTTATAACATTATCAACTCGTCAATTAATCTAGGCCATGTCCCAGGAGCCTTTAAACTGGCCGTCATTAAGCCTCTTATCAAGAAACCAAACTTAGACCCCAATGAACTAGGAAACTATAGACCGATTTCAAATCTCCCTTACCTGTCTAAAATACTAGAAAAAGTAGTGTCCACTCAGTTGTGCTCTTTCTTACAAAATAATGACATACACGAAAAATTCCAGTCAGGCTTTAGACCGCATCATAGTACTGAAACTGCGCTCGTTAAAATTACAAACGACCTGCTTATAGCATCAGATAAAGGTAACATCTCACTCCTAGTCCTGCTCGACCTTAGTGCTGCGTTCGATACTGTAGACCATAAAATACTTCTAGATCGCTTACACAATTATACCGGTATTCAGGGACAGGCACTACAATGGTTCAGATCTTACTTATCAGACAGACATCAATTTGTCCATTTAAATGGGGAATCATCAAATCTAACGCAAGTAAATTATGGATTACCTCAGGGATCGGTTTTAGGACCCTTGCTATTCTCCATATACATGCTGCCCCTTGGAAACATTATTAGAAAACATGGAATTAGCTTCCACTGTTATGCAGATGATACTCAGCTATATATCTCATCAAGACCAGATGATTCCTTCCAACTATCCAAATTGGCAGAGTGCATCGACGATATAAAGCATTGGATGACTTGTAATTTCCTTCTTTTAAATTCTAATAAAACAGAAATATTACTTATCGGACCAAAGACACGTGAGCAGAATATTTCGGATTATGACCTGCAAATTGAAGGCTGCACTGTTACTCCAACAAATACAGTTAAAGACCTTGGCGTTATATTAGACAGCAACCTGTCATTTAAAAATCACATCTCAAATGTCACAAAAACAGCCTTCTTCCACCTTAGAAATGTTGCCAAACTGCGAAATATTTTATGTGTGGCTGATGCAGAGAAGCTTATTCATGCATTTGTGACCTCAAGACTTGACTACTGTAATGCACTGCTTAGTGGTTGTCCTGCAGCATCAATAAACAAACTACAGTTAGTTCAGAATGCAGCTGCCAGAGTTCTAACCAGGTCCAGAAAATACGATCACATAACCCCAATGTTATCAACCCTTCACTGGTTACCCATTAAGTATCGTATTGACTTTAAAGTTCTTTTAATTACTTATAAAGCCTTAAACGGTTTAGCCCCTACCTACATAACAGAGCTTCTACCACACTACAACCCATCACGCTCTCTAAGATCTCAAAACTCCAGACTTTTGATAACACCTAGAATAACTAAATCCACCAAAGGGGGTAGAGCTTTCTCATACGTAGCACCTAAACTCTGGAATAGCCTCCCCGATACTATTCGAGGGTCAGACACACTCTCCCAATTTAAATCTAGATTAAAGACACATCTTTTCAGCCAAGCATTCACTAATACATAGCTAATGAACAGCAGCTACGCTAATTATTCTCTTTCTGCCCTCGCCTCGGGATGCCCATCCCGAGGTAGGGAGAGATTCCGCCAGGCCCAGATGAACGTCATATGCCCATCCACAACTAGAGATTACGCCAGCTACATCGGAAAATCCCGTGCCATCCTCCTGCGAGAGCCTGCGGACTGACTGACCATCCAGCTCCATCCAAGGCAATTCCATCACCACCCAAGAAAAAGGCGACCATCTGGCCGGCCCAGCTCAGACAATTCCATCCCCAACCGAGAGCAAAGACGGACTACCTGTCACATAAATGCTAAATTTACAATACTTGGTATTTAATGCTAAACTTACATCACACGACAGCAGTTTGAAGTTATGGCTGCACTCAGTGACTTTGATTGGAGGTAGCTGGGTGGGTGTTGTGGGGAGTGGGGGGGCTTGTTGGTTGTGGTTCGGGGCGTTTCATTTGTTGGGACTGTGTGGATCTGGTCTGGTTGGTCTTGTTTTGTGGTCGATGTCGGACAACAGAGGAATAAAGTTAATTATGCCATTACTACTTTTCCCTGGTTGTTCCTCTGTTGTCTGTTGTTGATCGCGGAATGAGACCGGGTTGGACCTGCACGGTTTCGGCGGGTGGGGCTTCCTGGGTCGCGGCTCGTGGGCTCTCCCTGTTCTTCGTGGACGTTGCTCGGTGGCTTTGGTCGGGGTCACTGAGTGCAGCCATGACACGTCAGAGGAGATCTGGCCCTCCCGGCTGAGCCTGGTTTCTCCCGAGGTTTTTTTTTCTCCATTATTCAGCATTGGAGTTTGGGTTCCTCGCCACAGCAGAGCAGTGCAGTGTTGGCTTGCTCACCGGGAGACTGCATTTATTTATTTATTTATTTATTTATTTATTAGATATTATTTATTATAATGATCTTGCTTGGTCTATAAACACCATGCACTGTGCTGTGTTTTACCTTTCTGTGTTTTTCTTATTTGCTCCTGTAAAGCTGCTTTGGAACAATGCACATTGTGAAAAGCGCTATATAAATAAAATTGAATTGAATTGAATTGAATTGAATACGGTGCAGCTGCTCGGATCCAGTGCTGCCCACTCCAGAAGAAATCCACTAATGCTCTCTGTATACGGCAAATCAGTTCATCAGGTGGCTCAATGACCATCATCCTGTGCCACAGTGTAGAGGCAGTTAGATTGTTAACAACCAAAACTCTCCCTCTATACGACATCTGTGGTAATAGCCATTTCCATTTAGACAATCGAGCAATTACTTTCTCCAACATTCCCTCCCAATTTTTTTCCTGAAATTGGTTATTCCCTAAATATACACCTAAAACTTTCAACCCATCCCTACCCCATTTCAACCCACCAGGAAGCTTTGGAAGTCCTTTTCTCAACCACTCTCCAATAATAAAACCCTCACTTTTTCCCCAGTTTAATCTAGCTGAGGATGCCTTTTCATATTGTTCAATATTCTTAGTTAAAACTGTAACATCATCTTGGCCTGTAATAAAAACCGTAACATCATCAGCATAAGCCGATACGGACACCATAGAATGTATGTCTCCATTTGGAATCAAGACTCCATTAAGATTTCTCCTTAACCTGCACAAAAGAGGCTCAATCACAAGGCTATATAGTTGTCCTGAAAGTGGACAGCCTTGCCTGATTCCTCTAAAAACAGGTATTGGTGGGCTTAAAACACAGCTTTCACAAGAACAATTGCATTTGAATACAACAACTGAATATATGAAATATATTTATCACCAAAACCAAAATTCCTTAAAACATTATAGAGATAACCATGGTCAACTCTATCAAATGCTTTCTCTTGATCTAAAGAAAAAACTCCAATTTCATAGTTATTTAACTGACTTATTTCCATAACATCACGTAGTAAAAAAATATTGTCCATTATAGACCTTTCAGGAATGCAGTATGTCTGTTCCTTCTGCACCAATGAACTTAGATAACCCTTTAGTTTGTTAGCTAAACATTTTGAGAATATTTTATAGTCAACACACAGTAATGACACCGGTCTCCAATTCTTTAGAAGACCTAGATCTCCTTTTTTTGGAAGTAAGGAAAGTACTGCCCTACAACAGCTTATCGAAAATCTCTTTGGCAACATTCAGACAGTACCTCATAAACATCTTCTCCTAAAAAACTCCAAAAATGTTGATAGAACTCCGCAGTCAATCCATCAATTCCTGGGGATCTACCCTTGGACAACTGCTGCATTGCCTCTGTCAGCTCTAGAAAAGTAATGTTATTATCCAGAGCCTTTTTCTGCTCACTGTCAAGCTTTGGTAGATCACCAAGTAGTTCATCAGCACTTTCAGTATTACAGTATTCAGAAGAATATAGTTGTGAATAAAAATCCACCGCCAACTAACTTATTTCTACAGGATCTGTTGTTATAGAACCATCATGCCGACGAAGATGATACATTTGTTTCCGTGTTGTACTTTTCTTTTCAAGATTAAAAAAGAAAGTACTTGGAGTGTCCATGTCTTTAATAGAGCAAAATCTTGCCCTTATTAACGCTGTCTTTACTTGTTCCTGTAGAAAAGTTCCAAGCTCCTTTGTAATGCATCATCATGCACAAGTTCATTATTATAAAAACGTTCCTTTTCTAAAAGTTCAATGTCTCTTTGTAGTCTTTCCACAGTTTCCTTTACCACTGATCCAATACATGATGAATAATTCTGACAAAAAATCCTTATGTTCACTTTACCCACATCCCACCACTGACTGAGATTTTCAAATGACTCTTTCTTCATTTTCCATTTCTTCCAGAACAAATCAAATAAGTCACAAAAATTAACATCTTGTAATAATTTAGCTTAACACGGGGTCACACAAAACATAACGAAGCGCACAGGACAAAGAAACACGAGGCATTTAAAAAGGGAACACAAACGAGGGATAATGACACAGGGCAGGTGAGAGTAATGAAACACGGCAGGGAAGCAAATACGGGAAACGAGAGGGGCAGGGCCAATGACAAGACACGAGAAACCACATGGAGTGTCAAAAGATAAACACCCCATGGCTTTCTCACACTAAACATAAGGCTTTGCCACGACTCTGCCACAAGACCAAGAAATCCCTGACATGATAAAGCAGAGTCGTGACAGAAGCCCCCCCCCCCCCTTTAATGAGCACCTCCAGGTGCTCACCAAGGGGCAGACTAACGAGACAAGACTGACTTGGGTGACAGACAAAATCCAAATACATATAGACAACACAACTAACGGTAAAAATGACAAAATGACAGCGGGGCTGGGGTGAGACAACAAAAACAACAAACATGGGAGGGGGGGTGGGGGAACAAAAGAGTTCAAGGGAAGAAGTCCAAATGGGTTAGGACAGGGTGGGACAGTCTTAGAAGGGATAGTTTTTGTCCCCGGGGGCGCTCTCGTGGTTGGAGTCCCCGGAGACTTGGTGGTGGCCGATTTGGCTGTCGGCCGGACCCGGCAAGGGACTGGGTGGACTGCCGGCTGAGATGCCGGCTGGAACGCCGGCTGCGTCGCCGACTGGAAGACCGGCTGGAAGGCCTGCTGGAAGGCCGGCTGGAACGCCGGCTGGAAGGCCGGCAGCGCCGGGCTGGATCCCGGCTGCTGCAACGGCTGGGACGCCGGCTGGATTACCGGCTGGAATGCCGGCTGGATTACCGGCTGGGACGCCAACTGGATTACTGGCTGGGACGCCAGCTGGATTACTGGCTGGGACGCCAGCTGGATTACCGGCTACTGGGACGCCAGCAGCTGGGACACCGGAATGGACTCTGGACTGGACACCGGCTGCACCGGACTGGACACCGGACTGGACACCGGACTGGATGCCGGCTGCACCGGACTGGACACGGGCTGCACAGGACTGGACGCCGGCTGCACCGGACTGGACGCTGGCTGCACCGGACTGGACGCCGGCTGCACCGGACTGGACGCTGGCTGCACCAGACTGGATGCCGGGTGGGACACCGGCTGGATCACCGGCTAAGACGCCGGCTGCTGCACCGTCTGGGACGCCGGCTGCTGGGCTGGGTGCTGGACTGGACACAGGCTGTACTGGAGTCGGCTGCCTCTTCTTCTTTAACCGAACCGCAGGGCGTGTGGTCAATTGCGAGGCAGCGGTGGAGGGCGTGGCTAGCTCTGCACCGGAGGAGTCCGTGGACGTCCCCCCAGACGCCCTCCTCCCCCGCTTGCCGCGGAGGGTCGTAGGTAAACCAGGGGCTGCAGAGCTAGTGGAGGGAGGTGCAGAGTCCCCCAGGGTGACAGTGGCCAGGATGTGATCCTCCGGGACGGTAGCCAGTGGGGAGGACACCCAGTCAGGGACGGATGGCCAGGGTTCGTCCTGGTTGATCACGTACCTGGCCATGTCGCAGAACCCCAGGGGGCCCAGCATCCGGGTCTCCGACGGCTTGAGAGGCTCGGTGAGGCAGCCATTAAAAATGACCTTAAATTCCGCCTCACCGAACTCTGTCTCTCCTGCTGCCGCTGTGAAGACCCGGACAAAGACGCGTATTCCACGGTCTCCCTGACGGACCCCAAAAATGAGATGGGCTTGGCGGGTCCGCAGGGAAGACCGCGAATATTCCTCCTCGCTGTCTGCTGGGTTCATTTTGCGGCGCTTCGTTCTGTCACGAGCGGTGGTGGACAGAACCCAGGCGCAGACAGAAGGAGGGGTAAACACAACAGACTTTAATAACGAAACAAAAACCCTCGATGGGGGACAAATACGATAACCAAAAATGCTTTAAAAGACTAAGAAAAACTTCCCGTAATGGGGCAAAACAGAAACTAAGGAACTCACTTGCAGAAACAGATTCACGGACAAGGCAAGACTGAGACGTGGGAACACGGGGTCACACAAGACATAACGAAGCGCACAGGACAATGAAACATGAGGCATTTTAAAGGGAACACAAATGAGGGATAATGACACAGGGCAGGTGAGAGTAATGAAATACAGCAGGGAAGCAAATACAGGAAACGAGAGGGGCAGGGCCCAATATAAATATAAAGCAATATAAAGCAATATAAAACAATATAAAACAATATAAAGCAGAGTCGTGACACTAACTTATTCCTATCTCTACCTCCATTTATATTTAAAGATCCCACCCTCAAATACCCCATAATAAAGAGGAAAGGAAAGAGACAGTACAGGAACATACAATGTAACTCACAAAGTTTAGAAACCACCATATGCATTTTTTTCATTTTACTTTTTTCCTCCGAAGCACGCTTTTTCCCCTTCCTTAAGTTTGTTACCATTTTTTTCAAACGAAATCTCTTTTTTTTACTTAATGCCTCGTAACTGGCCGTTCTCTGTAGCAATCCCACTGACCCAATTAATTTTTCTAAATCCAGAAAAGAATCTTTGACCTTCACTGTTTTTCCAAACGTTGCATCCAAAAACGTATTAATTTCCTGAAATGTGTAAGTATCATCTAAAACCTGTGAACCTATCTCAGAAATATCAGAAACTGAATCATCATCTCCCATCTCTTCCTCCTCAGACATTTCAACACATTCAGATGTCCCTGCCACTTCATCATCTACACTTCCATTAATCTCAGCCTTTTTACTTTGTTCAGACAAGCCATGTTCCTTATCTTTCTCAAGCTCATTATCATCTCCATCATCATTAACAACATCATCAGTTTGAGTAACACTTTGAGCTTGACCATCACTCGATTCTCCAGTGTGCAACTGTGATACAGTATCGTGTCCATTTCCTACATCAGCAGCGTCACTAGGACCTGCAACTTCTTCATTGCTCTGGGCTTTATGTGGGCACTTCATCCTTTTATGTCCCACATCTCCACACTCAAAACATCTCATACTGCCAGAGCTTGCGTAAATCATATACGCCTTACCTTCATGCCATACTCTAAAAGAAACATCCAACTCTGGATCATTCAAAAACATGAACACCTGCCTCCTAAACGACATAACATGCTTTAATGCTGCATTTCTACAGCGAAGTGGAACCATTTTGATTGCGCTAGCAAACTTTCCATAACGAACTAATCCCCGCTCGATTTCATCATTACGAATGAATGGGGGCACGTTCGCGATAGTTATACGTGTCGTCGGCGCAACCAGCGGGGAAACATTAATAAAAACGCCACTTACCGCAATTCCGCTGACAACTAGGCGATTAGCTAACTCTTCCTCCTTTACAAAAACCACAACTGCCTTGTTCATCCTTGATGCCGAAGAAATGTTTTCAAAACCGATCTGTTCTCCAACCGCCATTAACACGTCTTCCACCACCACGCCTGGCTCAGGAACACACCTGATTCCATTACTCAGAGACACACGTGTCGGTGGCTCTCCACCGTTTGGGACCGACGCCATCCCCAGCGCCGTTCCCAAACCCTACAAATAACTCAATTGCGAGGATCAATTTATTTTAAAACTTTTTTTTTTATATAAATTATTTTGTGAAAAAAATTAAAGAAAAATAGACAACAGTCACCATCTCCCCTTACGAATCTCCACACACACCCAAACGCTCCCAGCATGCACAGAGAGAGAGAGAGAGAGAGAGAGAGAGAGAGAGAGAGAGAGAGAGAGAGAGAGAATGCAAACACTTCTACGCACTCTGCATAAAAACTCTTTGAAACACTTCAGTTTTATTCAGATGTTAATCGCTTCACACACAGGCGTGATGTCATTTCAGCATTTATAGGCAGTAATCAGTAATTTTATGGCACTTTGAGTTGAAAATGTTGATGTTTTTTCCCCATTAAGCCCGAGTAAATTACCCAACACACACAGTCGGGTAGTAATTTAATTCCCGTCTGAATCGACATCTCCGAGTTTCCAAGCAGAAAATGGCCCAAACAAGGTTTAAAAACAGTTTTTGATCACAGCTAAGTGCTTTTAAAATGAGAGAAGAATTGAGCATTCAGCCCAATGACACCAAAGAACTGTATAAACCAGCTGTCCTGTGCTGTGACAGCAAACAAACTGTTCATCATATACTGTTTTATAATACCAATATTTATATTTAGAGCATAAGAGAGATTTCTTTCATCTGTTAATCTCGCGCGCTTCTTTCAGATGATGTCTGTGTGGGATTGAGGAAATGCACAAAAGTTTTAATCACAGAATATGTCATGCTAAACGTGTAACGTGATGAAGAACATGTAAGAAAAAGGAACACATATGAAAGAACGTTTCTCTTTAACCTCCCCAAGGAAAACCAACCCCCTCCAAAAACATGATGTCACGAGTTGAGCCGAGTTCTGACGGAGCGAGGAAGTAAAAGTTTGTCTTAAAATCATCACCTTAACAACACTCAGACATCATCACACCAACTCACAGGTTTTATCAACTCTTCTCAGCTCGACTTTCTTCTCCACGTCTTTCTGCCGTAGCGTCAGGGGAGTGAGATGTGAGAAACACACACAGAGATGTGAGAAGATGCAGGATCTTGGCTGTAAATGAATGTTCATCACACATTTGGAGCGAGATGCTGCGAGAATGTTCTAATTTTAAACCTCCTGCGTTCTCGCCAGGGCCTGACGTGTTAGCGTGCCAGAACTTCATCAAACTCCAGAAGTCTAATGTTCACCGTGCGATGATCTCGCACACGCCACACTATCAACAGCCGACGAGTCTTTAGAAAATCAGCGGCTAAAAACTCATTACCGCCTACTAATGAGCACATCTGATCTATTGATCCGTTCCTTCGGCTGTTCTGGACCGAACTCCTCGCTTGACCTGACAGCAATGTTGGCTTAAACGCACAAATCAAACATTCTCTCATCGTTTATTCTCGCTCATGTGTTCGTAAATCTGTGCGTGAGTCTTTCTTCAGTGGAACTCAGAAGAAGATATTTTGAGAAATGTCTCAGTGGATTTGCCTTTATACAATGGAAGTCAATGGTGTTTGATTTATCAATGTTCTTCAAAATATATTCTCTTGTGTTCTGAAGAAGAAAGAAACTGCTACAGGTTTGACCGGCCAAACATGCCCCAAACCCTTTTAAAACCATCAGACCGGCCTCGAGCCGGCTATCAGACCATCTAACCGCATTAAACAGGTTCAGCAGGATTTGAGTGTTGAAGATCAGAGAGAGTTTTAATGAAACGCGTGTTCTCGACGGATTGAATGTCTCGTACAGTATCTGTATCACACTGATTACTGACAAATGACACGTCAATCAGCTGTCGCTTCGCTGTTGCCGTGGTGACGCTGAGCAATGTTTTGTGGCATCGATGTTTGGTAACGTTCTCCTGGTGAATATTTGTTTTATTATTTTGTCAGAACAGCAACAGAGATCATTAGCAAAACAACAAAAATCAGAATTTACACTCGACAGACCTCAGACACTATTTAAGAAACAGAGAAAACTTACAAATAAATGGAAAGTTTCAAGAAGTATTCCCTGATGAAAAAACAACAGAAAATGTAATGGATTTAATAACTATAGTGGGATTTTATGGTTTTATTGGAAATTATAATGGTGTCTACTGGTATGTGATGGATTCTATTGGTTTGATGTTAAATCCTACTGGAATAATGCCCAAAACAAACTGCAAAAAGGAATTTAGCAATGGTTTTAATGGAAAAAGCGAATGGTTTATAACAGGGCTCTGAACCGGTTCAAGGTAAAACAAATCAATGTGAAAGTGAACGTGAACACACTTTGAAATGACCGCACGTTGATGGCAAATGATTACGCAAGACATCTGTAAACGCCAACCCCACAACACACTTTGTTTTAAACAAAGGAACATCAACCAAATATACAGATGTGTGTTTAATAGCTTTACTGTAAGTTAAAACATGTTTAGAAACGGTAAGTAAAAAATGTTTCAGAAGAAACACAGAACCATTCAAATACTGATTCTGCTCAGAATGAAACGAATGAATATTTTTTTTCTTCGCTTTTTAAGAATCTGGTTCATAATGGTATTTTATTGGAAACTTTTAGGATTTCTGTCATGGTTTCTGTTGTTTTTTCAGCAGGATTTACTCAGTAAGAACATTAAAATAAACAGAATCATGTCAGATCAGATCTGTTTTCAGAGTTCCCTTTCAAAAGCTACACTCGATGCTGCGTTTCAAACGCTATGGGAGAACAGTCTTTGTTCAACCGGTTGTGAAGCACGTGTGTCAAACACGCCAAAATTCTTTAGCTTTAAATAACCTCGGCAGGTGACGTGGCTAATTACACCAGCACCTGCAGGTTATAAATACGCGTGAAAGCGGACGCGTCTTCAGGTTTTCTTTGTCTTCAAGGACCGCTTGTGTGTGTGCGTGTGTTTGTTGTGAGGGAGAAGTCTCCCTCTTTTCTTGTTTTACAAGCATACAACAAAAGTGAAAATAAGCTTATTATATACTTTAAGTGACTAAGCTTTGACTACTTAGCCTTATATATATAAGAAGTATGAAATACTATAATCATGTCGGACTCCGATCGGAGATGCGTGCCTCCTTGCGAGAGGCTCCTCTCCGATCTGGATAAGCATGAATTTAGCTTTGAGTGTCTGGGGGGCTGATCATGCTGCCCTGGGGCTTGAGGGAGAGTGCGAACTCTGTGAGGTTCTCGGCATCCGAGTTCTTCATGCTCGGTTCTCGTTCTTTAAGAGAGACCGAGCCGCCTCTTCCTCGTCCTGGGGTTCGCGGTTTGATTTAGCCGAGGCACGTGAGGCGGGTCCATCCGCGTCTCCCGTGCGCTCGCCAAACCGCGATGTCCTAGCGTCCGAATCCGAAGCGCGCGTCAGCGTTTCTTCGGATCGGGCGGAGGACGAGGCATCCCGTGCTTCTGCGGGGTTGGATAGTGCCGTCTCGGGACGTTCCTCTCGCGACAACGCGGCGCTTGAGGAGCTTCTCAGGGCAGTGACTAAGGCAGTCGACCGCCTCAAGCTCGACTGGCCGCAGGAGCAAGAGGCCCCCAGAGGCTCAAAGCTAGACGACAGATATCTGTCGGGTGGCCGGGGGGAAGGGCTACAACATCGGGCTCTCCCTTTGTTTGAGGATCTACACAGCGAGTTATCTCGCTCGTGGCAGAAGCCTCACTCCTCCCGTGTGTTCGTGCCATCGACGTCGATTTATTCGACTATCGTTGGCGCGAAACCACGGGGGTATACGACGGTGCCCCGTGTGGAAGAGACGCTGGCGTGCTATCTCTCCCCAGGGACAGCGTCGTCCCTGAAGAAGCCTTCTCTCCCCACCAAGCCTTGCAGGCTTACATCTGCACTGGTGGGGAAGGCTTTTCAGGCAGCAGGTCAGGCTGGTGCTGCCCTGCACACCATGGTGGTTTTGCAGGTGTACCAGGCTGACCTGCTGGATGATGTGAGCACTGGCGGGGTGATTGATGAGACGGCGTTTGCAGAGCTACGCCGGGCCACAGATTTGTCTCTCCGTGCTACCAAGCAGACGGCCCTTGCCATCGGCCGTACTATGGCTGCAATGGTCACCACGGAGAGACATCTATGGTTAAACCTCACGGGCATTAAGGACAGGGACCGGGCGTTCCTCCTTGATGCCCCGATCTCACCTTCCGGACTGTTTGGCGACGCGGTGAACACTGTGGTCACCAGGTTCCGGGAGGCGAGACGCCACGAGGAGGCGTTCGTGAGGTATCTCCCCCGCCGTGCTCAAGCGTCTGGAGTGTCGGCCACCCACTCCGGACCAGACCAGCCCAGAAATTAGAGGCTCCTCTTCGGCACCCTCACAAGTCCGCTTTACAATCTCCGCCGCCACCGGCGTTTCGGGGATTAGCGGTTTCAAAAAGAATGCTGAGTGTTCGGTCGTCTCCTGCCACACCTCAGGACGTCGGGCATTTGGCATCCCCCCAACAAGACGAAGTGCTGACATTGATACCCCTTTTAGAGAAGCTGGCAGTGTGGAAACTACTGCCAGGTATCTCTCCATGGGTAGAAAGGACTGTAGCCAAGGGCTACAGGATTCAGTTTGCATATCACCCTCCGCATTTCAACGGCGTAGTTTCAGCGTCCGTGCAACCGGAGCGAGCGCATTTGTTGGCACAAGAATTACAAGCTCTGCTGGGGAAAGGAGCCATGGAACGTGTTCTCCTACCCGACAGAGAGTCCGGCTATTACAGCCGGTATTTTCTAGTTCCCAAGAGGGGTGGGGGGGTTGCATCCGATTCTACATCTTCGCGGATTAAACCGCTACCTGATGACGCACAAATTCAAAATGTTGACAATCAAGATGATTGTGTCTCAAATTCAGTCACACGACACAGGGATTTCCTGAGGTTCACTTTCGGGGCCGAAGCTTACCAGTATCGGGTCCTTCCATTCGGCCTTGCCTTGTCACCCCGCACATACACAAAATGTATGGATGCAGCACTGGTTCCTCTGTGACTCCAGGGCATCCGCACTCTGAATTAAATAGACGACTGGCTGGTTTTAGCTCAGTCTCGAGAGCTAGTGCTTCGACATCAGGATGTCGTCCTAGCTCATCTCAAAGCTCTCGGGTTAAGACTCAACGCAACAAAGAGCGTTCTCTCCCCTATGCAAAATACAACGTATTTAGGGATGATATGGAACTCGACCGCGATGCAGGCACAACTGTCTCTAGCACGCGTCGAATCCATCCTGAGCACCCTGAGGAGCATCAGGCAAGGCCAGAAAGTCATTATTCATCACTTTCAAAGAAATCTAGGTCTCATGGCGGCGGCTTCCACAGTGATTCATCTGGGCCTCCTGCATATGAGACTGTTTCAGTTGTGGCTCAAAGCCAGGGGGTTTCATCCAAGGGCCAACCCCCAGAGGCAGACAAGGGTGACACGCCAGGGGCTTCGCACCCTTTCTATGTGGTTCAGACCTCGGTTTCTGACTTTAGGTCCCACTCTTGGTCCGTGTTGTCGTCGCGAGATGTTAACGACAGACGCTCCCTTCATGGGCTGGGTCGCGGTCTTAAATGGCCGTCCAGCCCAGGGGGTCTGGAGAGGTCAACTTCTCGATTGGCACATGAATTGCCTCGAGATGATGGCTGTATTTCGGGCCCTGAAATACTTCCTCCGGGAGTTACGAGGCTACCATGTCCTAGTGTGGGTGGACAACACTTCAGTAGTCTCGTACATAAATCACCAGGGCGGTCTGCGGTCGCACCACCTGAACAAATTGGCCCAGCAGATCCTGCCTTTGGCAGAGGGCAAATTACTGTCCCTCAGAGTGATTCACATCCCGGGGCATATGAATGTGGGAGCAGATTTGCTGTCAAGACAAGCTGTGACGAACGGGGAATGGAAACTCTAACCCGAGATAGTCAGACAAATCTGGGGAAGATTTTACGAAGCAGAGGTGGACTTCTTTGCTACGCAGGCAGCGCAATGTCCCGTCTACTTCTTTCTGACTCATCCAGCTCCCCTGGGTCTGGACGCGATGGCCCATGCATGGCCCAGACTGCGTCTTTACGCATATCCTCCGATAGCTCTGCTCCCGGGACTCCTGGCGAAGGTCCGTCAACAGGGGTCTCGCCTTCTATTGGTAGCTCCCCATTGGCCAACCAGAGTCTGGTTCTCGGACCTAGTACCCCTCCTCGATGACTCGCCATGGGCGATCCCAGTCAGGAGGGATCTCTTGTCTCAAGGGCACGGGACAATTCTTCATCCCCGTCCCGAGCTCTGGAATCTCCATGTCTGGCCCCTGAAGGGTACCAGCTGAGAGGTGAGAGTGGAGACTATTCTAAGTACTAGGGCTCCCTCCACTAGAAGGAGCTACGCCCTGAGATGGAGCATTTTTGACAGATGGTGCATAGCACACCATGCAGACCCAATTCACTGTCAGATTTTTTCAGTGTTGGAGTGTCTGCAAGAGAAACTGTCCTCAGGAACAAGCCCCGGTACTCTCAGGGTTTATGTGGCCGCCATTTCGGCCTGCCACGCCCTGATTGAGGGGGTTTCTGTGGGAAAACACCCTTTACTCACCCGCTTTATTCGTGGGGATTTTATAGTCTGGATGTCCATGCTACTCCAGGCGCAGGTGTCCTGGAGTCTACATCCCAGACTCACGTCTGAGACCTCCTCTCGGCTTGTGCACACACACCACACAACCTTGGGGGTGTCCAGACACTTCCAGTGCGGCGACGTTGGTATTCTCATTCCCATAGCTTTTGAAACGCAGCATTGAGTGTAGCTTTTGAAAGGGAACGTCTCGGGTTACTTGGCTGTAACCCTGTTCCCTGAAAAAGCGGGAACGAGATGCTGCGCCTCAATGCCGCACTGTAGGCATGCCCGGACGTCCTTTCAGACAAAGTTGGAACCTGAAGACGCGTCCGCTTTCACGCGTATTTATAACCTGCAGGTGCTGGTGTAATTAGCCACGTCACCTGCCGAGGTTATTTAAAGCCAAAAAATGTTGCCGTGTTTGACACACATGCTTCACAACCGGTCGAACAAAGACTGTTCTCCCATAGCGTTTGAAACGCATCATCTCGTTCCCGCTTTTTCAGGGAAAAGGGTTACAGCCAAGTAACCCGAGATGAACGTTTTTGTTGCCTTTTTTGTCTTCTTTTAAATCTACCAAAATGTAGTAAAAATGTATGATACATTTGAAGTCTTAATATCACCGTTTTTATTTTCAGGTGTTTCTGGTTTCAAGAATGACATTTTCAATTATAAAAAAGACAAAAGTACTAATTACTGAAAACATTTTAGAAGAGCTGTCAAATGATTGACATGAATTGATAAAGAAATGTTGTGATGGAGAAATGTTGGTGTTAAAGTCCCAGTGACATAAAAAATGACAATTCTTATTTTTTCATGAACTATTGCAGCGTTTATAGTAAATAGTTCATCAATGTGGGTGATTTTCTTTTCGTGTGCCCTCATAATCTTCAGTTAAAATCTGAAAATGCACTTCCGTCCTGTAATGACTATCCATCTCTAATGATGTAAATTAGACGGCTTGGGAGCTCTTCAACTGTCAGTCTGCTGCTAGTTTCATTTCAAAGTCAATGCAACGGCTGTTTTACACATCCAATCAATTCGCAGTGAAAAACGCAAGCCACGCCCAATCATTTTCTCCTTTGAAATTCCTTTTCACTCGGAAATGTGTCAGAATACGGAAGTAAAAACGAATGCAACTCCGGTTCACGGGGACTTTAACATCCATACCTCTATTAGAGATAAACCTGTGATGAGACCAAAGCCATCAGCTCTGCATCTCATCTCACGTGAAGCATTTGTGATGTCATTGGTGATTTTGTTTCCCCCGTGACATCACATTTGTGTGTCCTAGAGATGATGTTTCGTGTAATTTTGTTGGAGTTTATTGGTGTATATCACACAGATGTTGTTCAGCGGTGTAATTGAGTAATTGCTCGTGGTGACACAGTGTGAAGCTCTCGCCAATTTACCTCCATTCATCATTTTCTGTGCAATTAAAATTTCCTTCGACAGACTGTCGTCTTATTTAGCGTTACAATTTATAACCTACCGCCGCGTACACATTTATAAACACTACATTACAGTTTTTCTTCAGTTTGTGACTGTTATGAAGCAAACTGCACATCACGACAAAGAGCAATCGCCATCATTCTCGCCGTTACATCCATGAGCTTTTCTTTCACATCATTTTTATTCAACTGAATCACTTTCCAGCAGAGCAGCAGAATGATGAGCGTGTCTTTGTGTCTCAGTGTGTGTAAGAGCGTTCTGATTAGGACCTCAGTATTCTCACCGTACGAGACATGAAGGTGTGTCTGATCAGCCTTGATGTTAATAACAGCAGCTCATGCTTTCTCCCATCGACTCCTGCGATGATTATCTCTAGCTGCTACCAGATCCTCTTTCAATTAAAGCATCAGAAGGACGACACTTCTGCTTCTTCACTGAGCTAAATTCACAATGCAGAGAATGTCAAGATTTGATTCTATTCCAGACTTAGTCTAATTAGCACTTTACGCTGAGAGGAGGTAACCGGGTGAGAATTACTCACATTCAAATGAAAGTTATGATCTAGCTAAATATAAACACTGAACAGATTGAATTTCACGTGAATAAAACATTAAAGGGATACTTCAGCCAAAAGTGAAAATTCTGTCATCATTTACTCACTTACGAGTTGTTTCAAGTCTCTGTTCTGATGAACACCGAGAAAAATATTTGGAAGAATGCTTATAACCAGACATATTTTGCCCCCCATTGACTCCCATAGTAGGAAAAATTACTTACATTATTTTTGTTCTGTTGAACACAAAAGAAGATATTTTGAAGAATGTAGGACAACAAACAGTTCTGGGGCACTTTTGACTGCCATAGTAATTTTTTCCTACTGTGGGGGTCAATGGGGTCCGAGATCTGTCTGGTTACAAGCATTTTTCCAAATATCTTTCTCTTTGTTCATCAGAACAAAGACATTTATACACATTTGGAACAACTGGAAGGAGAGTAAATGATGACAGAATTTTCATTGTTGGGTGTTAGAAGAAGTTAGTTACTGAATGGTTTATACCTTCACCAGACCCCAAACACACGAAGACAAGTCACATGCTGTCAGGATCACATCTGACACTACATCAACAAACTGCCATGTTTACATACTGATCATCACAAAAACTTTTAACAACATTTCCCAAACGTTCTCCAATGGTTAAGCCCCTTGAACATCATTCTGTAAACTGCAGTCAAACAATGTTTAGTTTACTATATTAATCAGATTATAAACAATAATTCATTTTATGACGTCACAGTCAACGCAAGGGTGTTATTTATAATGACAGCTAGAGGGCGCTTATCTTTCAATGCACTGTACCTATATTCAGGGGTGCACATACGTTTTTCTATCTGGTTCTCAAGAGAGCACCTGGAGATTCGGTTTGGTGCTCACATTGCACATAGTGTGACAAATTATATTTACCTATTAAAAAGAAAAGTAAAAAAGTAGTTACTTTTTAAAGAACAATAAACAAAATAATAAAGTGGGATAATACTATATTTATATTACTTTAAAGTACACTTAAAATACAATGGTAATGTATTTCTTCTTGTTTTTCTTTTTACATTAGTTAATATTAATTTTCAACACCAGTTTTGAAACCTAAAACGACAACCTTTTTGGTTTTTGGCAGGTTGCTGGGAAGTGCACTTGCGAGCGCACATGGAGACTTGCGGTGCGGAGCTAGGATCGAGTATAGCATAGAGAAACACAAGCTGCATGCAAGTGTCAAGTTTAAACAGCTTGTCCTTTGAGAAAGTTTAAGAGAAGCGGTGTTTTGGTAGACGTGCAGCGCAGTTCCAGACATTCACAGAACCTGCGCGTGCTTCTCTAGGAACGAAAGCAGAACCAACAAAGGCGGAGCTACCAATACACCGTTTTTCATCATTTACACCCAGGTCCCGTTTATCACCGGGAACAAACGAGATATCAGTGGTTTTGGCAGCATTCAGTACAAACGGAAATGTTATCCAGTATTACATTTAGTCGGTCTAAAACAGTGATTGTGCATCAAAAGGTTTCAACCATGTCAGTACACAAATGAGCTGTCTAAACTTATTTACAGAGCGCATTTTTAATTTTGGTCGCACCTGCGCACCACTTATGTGCATCCCTGCCAGATCTTAATGGGCTGCTTGCTTGCACAAATCACCTGTGGGGGTCGTGTTTTAGAGGAGGAAGGGTAAAATAACGCAATAATGGAGCAATGTTATACACGCGCACACACAAACAGTGTTTGTGTGTGGTGCTGAAGTGTTATTGCCTTTCATCCATTCTGCACTTTAAACAACAGCATGAATAATGAGCAAACACTGCAGGAGGCAGAAAACACACATGACACACAACATATGAACATGTCTGAAGAAACACCGCATGAAGCCTGTGTCATAATTCACATCTGTGAAAACACACATAAGCTGCTTCCATCTGCATCTCTCTACCTCCCAATAAACACACATCACTCATCCTCCTGACTGATGAATGATTATCATCTGAGAATTCAAGATTGATGTCAGAAATCGTCATTTAGCACAAGTGATCTTCTCTGCTTCATTAACGGGTGAATTTAGAAACAGATCTTTAATTAAGAAGAAAATCTGCTCTCAGCTTCATGCTGTCTTTTTTCTCTACAGTCATTTCTAACACCACTGCATGTAAACCATAGGAACATCTGAAAGAATTCAAAGAATAAAGGTCATTATAAACGTTATATTATAATCTTCATTATAGAACGATCACTCATTTCATACAACGGTCCTAATGTTTGTCCGGCTTCAGTTAAATTTGATCATAAAGGTATCCAGATGACTCAAATTTATATCATAATTATAAAACATAACAATATTATATTCTCCAGTCTTAATCTACAGTATGAATTTATGTCACATTTGGTGACGACACACATAAGAACCTATTAAGTCAAGTTGTGACACTAAACAATGCATAAATACAAACAGAGAATAGTTATTCTTCATCTCGTCCTCTTCATGTAGTAAAATCCTCTAGCTCATCTGAATGTAAAACACCTTTGTGTTTATTTATTTATTTATTTATTCATTTATTTATTAGATATTATTTATTATAATGATCTTGCTTGGTCTATAAACACCATGCACTGTGCTGTGTTTTACCTTTCTGTGTTTTTCTTATATGCTCCTGTAAAGCTGCTTTGGAACAATGCACATTGTGAAAAGCGCTATATAAATAAAATTGAATTGAATTGAATTGAATTTGTGTAACACACAGTGAATTCATCTAACACAAAATTCTTAGCATACAGTATATATCTGGCTGTCTTTTACCAAACGCACCCACTTCATTTTCCAATTGCCAATTACTGCCGGCGATGCTCCTCACATCTCTAAAAGCTGCCCAGAGCTTTACATCATTAAAGCCAAACTCTATAAATTACATCCAGAAAAAAAACAGAAAACCTAGCAGTCACAGCAGCATCACAGTACTGCACAAAAATATGTTTAAGGACACTAATTAGAAAAAAGACTTCACACATTAACTGAGGAGTGAATTACAGTACAGCATGCATCCGTCTGTCTCTCATCTGACCTGTGTGTGTGAAGGGACATTTATGCATCGTCCTGATAGACAGCTATGTTACCTTCACCTGTCACAGATGAAAACTACTTTAGAAAAACACACTATAGCACACAGAGCACACTACAGTACACACAGCACACTACAGAACACAGATCACACTACAGAGAAAACTACAGAACACAAAGTACACTACAGAGAAAACTACAGAACAAACTACAGAACACAGAGCACACTACAGAGCAACTACAGAACACACTACAAAGCACACAACAGAACACAGATCACATTACAGAGAAAACTACAGAACACAAAGTACACTACAGAGAAAACTACAGAACACACTACAGAACAAACTACAGAACACAGAGCATACTACAGAGAAAACTACAGAACACAGAGCAAACTACAGAGCAACTACAGAACACACTACAAAGCACACAACAGAACACAGAGCACACTACAGCAGACTAAAGAAAACAGTTCACACTACAGAACAGACTACAGAACACAGAGCACAATACAGAACACAGGGCACACTACAGAACACAGAGCACACTACAGAACACAGATCACACTACAGAGCAAACCACAGAACACAGAGAAAACTACAGAACACAGAGCACACTACAGAACACAGAACACACTACAGGGCACACTACAGAACACAGAGCACACTAAAGAGCACACTACAGAACACACTACAGTACACAGAGCACACTATAGAACAAACTACAGAACACAGAGTACACTAAAGTGCAAACCACAGAACACAGAGCACACTACAGAACACAGAGCACACTACAGAACAAACTACAGAACACAGAGCACACTAAAGTGCAAACTACAGAAGACAGAAGACTTAAAAGCACACTTCAGAACAAAGAACACACTACAGGGCACACTACAGAACACAGAACAAACCACAGAACAGAGAGCACACTAAAGAGCACACTACAGAACACAGAGCACACTACAGAACACAGAGCACAGAACACACTACAGAACACAGAGCACACTAAAGAGCCCACTACAGAACACAGAGCACACTACAGGGCACACTACAGAACACAGAGCACAGAACACACTACAGAACAAACTACAGAACACAGAGTACACTAAAGAGCACACTACAGAACACAGAGCACACTAAAGAGCAAACAACAGAACACAGAGCACACTAAAGAGCACAATACAGAACACAGAGCACACTAAAGAGCAAACTACAGAACACAGAGCACACTAAAGAGCACACTACAGAACACAGAGCACACTAAAGAGCAAACTACAGAACACACTACAGAACACAGGGCACACTACAGACACAGAGCACACTACAGAACACACTACAGGGTGCACTACAGAACACAGAGCACACTGCAGGGCACACTACAGAACACACTACAGGGCGCACTACAGAACACAGAGCACACTACAGATCACAGAACACACTACAGAGCAAACTGTCACGTGTCTCATGTCTGTACCCTCACTAAAAACAAAACCTTTTTAATAATCAAACATGTTGCTCATTTAATTGATGCTACAAATGAGGAACTGTCCAACCTTATGTTAAAATTAAGATTTTATGAGCACATCATAAATGCTGAAATAATTGATGAAAATGATAATGAGTGATACATAAATAATGGTGTCACATTTACGTAACAGAAAGAACTTATTTGTTTTAATAAAAGTCAACCCCATACACAACATCACTTGTATATAATGATGTTTTATTGTGCATGATGTTGCACGCTCAGTGATGAAGTAATCAAATGTTTCGACAGGTTTTTATTAATTAGGCGGTGGAGAAATGTCTTGATTGTGTAACAGCAGCAGATGAGCAGAGCACAGGTTACAGAAAACAGCTTCTGTGCACATTTCCAGAAGTTTCCTCAGCTGCTAAAAATAGAGAGAAAAGGAGCAGGCCCGGACCCTGGAGACCAAACCCTCCCTCCTTCTCCCTCTCTTTCTCTCTCTTCCATCTATCTTTGTCTGAAGATGCGAAAAGTGAACTGCAGTATATTTTCTGTATGTATAAGTATTCTCTTCTGTGTCATGAGTTAAAATGAAATCCACCAAACACAATTACATCACCATATCAATTTACCAACACTGAGCAGCTCAACATCTCCTGTCAAAACTGCAGTACACATCCCACTTTCCCTAATCTGATCTCAAGACTAAAACACATCTCATCTCAGAACACCAACACATCAGTCTCAACAGAGAACATGTAAATATAATCATGCTCATCATAATGTTCTTTCTGTGTGTGTCTCAGCTCGGATGTAATGAAGCTGTCAATAAAACAATCTGATGATCTGATAAACAAACGCTCCAGTGACGTGAACTTTTACCTTCTCAACGAACTTGTGCGTGAATGAGTGAGTGTGTGTGTGTGTGCGTCCTGCAGAGTCTTGGCATCATGTCTTTCCTCTCATCCTCTTTCTTCTCGTTCTCTTTCTTTAAACGTCCATCTATTCTCCTCCCCTCAGCTCTGATTATTCACTTCATCCAGGGGGTTCCATGCTCCTCCTCTCCTCATCTCTTCCCCTTCTCTCCTCCTCTCCTCTCGTCTCTCCTTTTTTTTTTGACGTACCAATTAACGGGACAATGTTTTAATATTCATAAAAGGTTTTTTTTTATTTTCATCTACTTTCTTCTCCTCCTTTCATCCCCATATCTCCTTGTCTCTTCTCATTTCATCTGGTCTCCTCCTGTTCTTCTCCTCTCTTCCCCTTTCTTCTCCTCACGCTTCTCCTCTCTCTTTCCTCTCCTCCTTCCCTCCTCACCCTTACTCCTTTATTCTCCTCCTTACTTCTCCTCTTCTCCTCCTTACTTCTCCTCTTCTCCTCCTTACTGCTCCTCCTCTCCTCCTTACTTCTCCTCCTCTCCTCCTAACTTCTCCTCTCCTCCTTTCTTCTCCTCCTTACTTCTCCTCTCCTCCTTACTTCTCCTCTTCTCCTCCTTACTTCTCCTCTTCTCCTCCTTACTGCTCCTCCTCTCCTCCTTACTTCTCCTCTTCTCCTCCTAACTTCTCCTCTCCTCCTTTCTTCTCCTCCTTACTTCTCCTCTCCTCCTTACTTCTCCTCCTCTCCTCCTTACTTCTCCTCTTCTCCTCCTTACTGCTCCTCCTCTCCTCCTTACTTCTCCTCTTCTCCTCCTTACTTCTCCTCTCCTCCTTACTTCTCCTCCTCTCCTCCTTACTGCTCCTCTCCTCCTTACTTCTCCTCTCCTCCTTTCTTCTCCTCCTCTCCTCCTTACTTCTCCTCTCCTCCTTACTTCTCCTCCTCTCCTCCTTACTTCTCCTCTTCTCCTCCTTACTTCTCCTCTTCTCCTCCTTACTGCTCCTCCTCTCCTCCTTACTTCTCCTCTTCTCCTCCTTACTTCTCCTCTCCTCCTTACTTCTCCTCCTCTCCTCCTTACTGCTCCTCTCCTCCTTACTTCTCCTCTCCTCCTTACTTCTCCTCCTCTCCTCCTTACTGCTCCTCTCCTCCTTACTTCTCCTCTCCTCCTTTCTTCTCCTCCTCTCCTCCTTACTGCTCCTCTCCTCCTTACTTCTCCTCTCCTCCTTTCTTCTCCTCCTCTCCTCCTTACTTCTCCTCTCCTCCTTACTTCTCCTCCTCTCCTCCTTACTGCTCCTCTCCTCCTTACTTCTCCTCTCCTCCTTACTTCTCCTCCTCTCCTCCTTACTGCTCCTCTCCTCCTTACTTCTCCTCTCCTCCTTTCTTCTCCTCCTCTCCTCCTTACTGCTCCTCTCCTCCTTACTTCTCCTCTCCTCCTTTCTTCTCCTCCTCTCCTCCTTACTTCTCCTCTCCTCCTTACTTCTCCTCCTCTCCTCCTTACTGCTCCTCTCCTCCTTACTTCTCCTCTCCTCCTTACTTCTCCTCCTCTCCTCCTTACTGCTCCTCTCCTCCTTACTTCTCCTCTCCTCCTTTCTTCTCCTCCTCTCCTCCTTACTGCTCCTCTCCTCCTTACTTCTCCTCTCCTCCTTTCTTCTCCTCCTCTCCTCCTTACTTCTCCTCTCCTCCTTACTTCTCCTCCTCTCCTCCTTACTGCTCCTCTCCTCCTTACTTCTCCTCTCCTCCTTACTTCTCCTCCTCTCCTCCTTACTGCTCCTCTCCTCCTTACTTCTCCTCTCCTCCTTTCTTCTCCTCCTCTCCTCCTTACTGCTCCTCTCCTCCTTACTTCTCCTCTCCTCCTTTCTTCTCCTCCTTACTTCTCCTCTCCTCCTTACTTCTCCTCCTCTCCTCCTTACTGCTCCTCTCCTCCTTACTTCTCCTCTCCTCCTTACTTCTCCTCTTCTCCTCCTTACTTCTCCTCTCCTCCTTACTTCTCCTCCTCTCCTCCTTACTGCTCCTCTCCTCCTTACTTCTCCTCTCCTCCTTACTTCTCCTCCTCTCCTCCTTACTTCTCCTCTTCTCCTCTTTACTTCTCCTCTTCTCCTCCTCTCCTCTTTTCTTCTCCTCTTCTCCTCCTTACTTCTCCTCCCCTCTCTTCTCCTCCTCTCCTCCTTATTTCTCCTCCCCTCTCTTCTCCTCCTCTCCTCCTCTCCTCCTTATTTCTCCTCCCCTCACTTCTCCTCCTTACTTCTCTTCTCCTCCTCGCCTCCTTATTTCTCCTTCCTCTCTCTTCTCCTCCTCTCCTCCTTTCTTCTCCTTCTCCTCCACTCCTCCCCTCTCTTCTTCTCCTCACCTCACCTCTCCTCCTTACCTCTCCTCCTCCCCTGCTCTTCTCCTCAGTACTCATGTTTCCAGGGGTTTGAACCCATGACCTTTGCCTGGTAACACAAAACTGTAGCAGTTGAGCTACAGGAACTAAAGGACATCTCTTCTCAACCCTTCTGACATGTTTCTCTGTGTTCTTAATGTTCTCTCTCGCTCTCTCGCTCTCTCTCTCTCTCTCTGAGCCCAGTGTGTTTCCTGACTCTGCTTCCAAACACACACACACAGATTCCCTGCGAGCTCTCCGGAAGTTCAGGCACCATTTTGTTTCCAGCAGGTGTTGAGCTGTAAATAGGTCACTGATCCGGATCCGTAATGGTGGTTTTAGAGAAAGTTTGCAGTTTCCCTGGAGGTGATTGATTTTTAGTGGAACACAAATCGGCTCTAGAGGCCTGGAATATCTCGGGCCTGATCCATGCGTGACCTCACAGTGGATTCAGACATGTGTTCAGTCAGGCGTGATGACCGCACACAGAGCACACAAGTGTGAAAACCTCTCAATGCGGCCGGATACGCTCATTACAGACAGCAGAAACACTAAAATATTATTTCATCCCTGCCACTCCTGAATATTGACAAACTCCCATAACAAATCATTCTTGACTAATATCTAGTACTTTCTGGCCCATATTCGATTGGGAAAATAATTATTTATTTTATCTCTGGTGGTGGAATTCCGCAGGCAACGAGTTTCTTTTCAATAACATTCACATTTACAGCTCAGAGCAACAAACCAGCAGCAGAAGAAGAGGAAATTGTATTCATGTCTCAGATGAAATAAATGCACACATACA
This sequence comes from Triplophysa rosa, assembly GCF_024868665.1. Taxonomy (NCBI): domain Eukaryota; kingdom Metazoa; phylum Chordata; class Actinopteri; order Cypriniformes; family Nemacheilidae; genus Triplophysa; species Triplophysa rosa. The sequence continues at coordinate 541,261 of NC_079890.1, forward strand.
ATCCCATTCAGTGTTTTTATATAATACAATGCCAGACTAAGTTACAAATAATTCTTTCCCAACAGCCCATCACAGTCTAACTTATTTCTTTTTTTATTCATTTCCACAATCATGATATCAATGTAAATCAATCACTAAATATCACACTAAAATAGCCAATAATATCATTTCCAATAGTTAAAAATGATAAATCGGCTAGTGATGAAAAAATATCCTCAGACTATAAACCTCAAATGATAAACCCGTCTCTATCTTATTTATTTAATCATGTGATATGTTTCAGTATATTGTTGAATCATGACGTGTGTTTTTAGTGTTTACACTCAGTTTTTGAATATGTGTTTATACGTGAGAATTAAAACATCATGTCTTACCTTCCTACGAGCTCTCGGTCACATCTGCAAACAGAGAAAGAGATCTTAGTAAATGAGATAGTAAACAAGTGATATTGTGAACAATGACCTGAAACCCTGAAAGAAACAAAAGCTCATTTATCTCTCGCTCTGTCTCAAGAGTCTGCACAAAAATAAGGGGGCGAGAGAGAGGGGTTTTGTTTGCTCATTTTGGGCTGGATTTGTGTCTCGTTCTAATGTGCCACACAAAGTAACCACAATCAAGTACTGTGTGTGTGCGTGTGTGTGCGTGTGTGTGTGTGTGTGTGTGTGTGTGTGTGTGTGTGTGTGTGTGTGTGTGTGTGTGTGTGTGGTTCATGTTTGTATATCCCGGTGGGGACCTAGACCTGAATACACACCAACACATGGGGACTCGTGTCACCGTGGGGACCAAAATTGAGGTCCATGTGTGTGTGTGAGTGTGTGTGCGTGTGTGTGTGTGTGTGTGTGTGCGTGTGTGTGTGCATGTTTGTATATCCCGGTGGGGACCTAAACCTGAATACACACCAACACATGGGGACTCGTGTCACTGTGGGGACCAAAATTGAGGTCCTCATGGGCAAAAAAGCTAATAAATTGTACAGAACAATATTTTTTACAAATCTAAAAATGCAAAAAGTGTTCTATGATCTTTAGGTTTAGGGATAGGGTTAGGGATAGGGGATAGAATATACAGTTTGTACAGTATAAAAACATTACGCCTATGGACTGTCCCCACGGGGATAGTCAAACCAGCGTGTGTGTGTGTGTGTGTGTGTGCGTGTGTGTGTGTGTGTGTGTGTGTGTGTGTGTGTGTGTGTGTGTGTGTGTGTGTGTGTGTGTGTGTGTGTGTGTGTGTGTGTGTGTGTGTGTGTGTGTGTGTGTGTGTGTGTGTGTGTGTGTGTGTGTGTGTGTGGTTGTGTGTGTGTGTGTGTGTGTGTGTGTGTGTGTGGAAGGGTAAACCCTACGGTATGGGGACAAAATGTCCCCACAAAGATGGCAATATCCAAAACCCTTGTCCTTGTGGGGACATTTGTTGGTCCCCATGAGGAAACAAGCTTATAAATCAACAGAATGAACTTTTGTGAAAATGTAAAAGAGCAGACAGTTGTGTGTGATTGTTAGGGTTAGGGGTGAGGGAATATGAGATACAGTTTGTACAGTATAAAATAACAGTACAGAACAGTACTCTACTCTCAGCCAGTCTTGTCTCATTGTTCCAAGGTTACCACAGCGAGCAGGATGAGTTCATGGCCTGACCTGATGGTAGAGAGGAGAATGGGAAGTGGGGACCTGACAAGAGCTGAGATGATAGAGCTGGATAAAGAAGGAGCGGTCTCTTGACATGTCTTCACCACAAAATTCAAATGCTATTAGATTATTAATGATAATCTTAAACTATAATTTATTTTATTATTAAGTTTATTTATTTTATTTAGCCTTGTTGTGCAAGTTCTCTGGAGCTTGTGCAGAGGCAGCAGCTTTTGCCAGAGGGGAACTGGAATCCCCTGGTTGGGCCTGGGTTCTCCTGAGGTTTTTTTTCTCGATTAGAGTTTTGGGTTCCTCGCCACCGTTTGCATACTGTTTTTGCACTATCTGCCTGACCGGGGGGGCTGCTTTAGAATCTTAAAGTTTTACTTAATTAATATTGCATATAGGAATTTATTATCTGTTATATTTGACCTGTGCTTCTCTCTCCTTTATCCTAAATGTGTGCTCTCACTGAGCGTGTGTGCGTACTTGTCCGTGTACGTACGTGTGTGTGTGTGTGTGTGTGTGTGTCTCTGTGTCTGTGTGTGTTGGTGCGTGTTGTGTGTGTGGAGTGTTTTGTGTGTGGGTGTGTCTGTCTTCTGTGTTTTCAACCTTTTCTTGTTTTTGCAGGTACAACTTTGATTGTTTTGCTTGTAGTCAATGTGTCTCCTGTACAGCTGCTTTGTAACAATGAAAATTGTAAAAGCGCTATATAAATAAAGTTGAGTTGAGTTGAGTTAAAAACCATTGCGTCTATGGAATGTCCCCATAAACCATGGAAACCCAACATGTGTGTGTGCGCGTGTGTGTGTGTGTGTATGTGTGTGTGTGTGTGTGTGTGTGTGTGTGTGTGTAGTACTACAGTAATCAATACATCAAAAACACATTGTTACTACACTTTTACCACAAAATATGGTTAATTTCCGCAAGAATAAAACATGTCATTCTATTTATATACATTACAGTGAAAGCATTTGAAATCACTAGTGAAGTGTCAGAGGTCACTGTTGTCATGACGTCAGAGCCTTTAAGTCACATGACATTTGAACAGCTGATAAACTTCTGAATGTTCCTGAACACAAGAACTCTCTCTCTCTCTCTCTCTCTCTCTCTCTTTCTCTCTCTCTCTCTCTCTCTCTCTCTCTCTCTCTCTCTCTCTTTCTCTCTCTCTCTCTCTCTCTCTCTCTCTCTCACTCTCTCTCTGATGTTTTTCATCAGTTCAAAGGAAGATGAGATGAAGCATGAATGAACATTAATATTCTGCTGCTGTTCATTTGCATCATGTTTGATGAGGTGCAGAAGTTCATAAAAGCATCAGGAAAAGGAAACAAACATGAATACAGCCGATACTGAACACTAACTCCCTGAGCTTAGCATTTATATGACACATTATCCAACTGAGATGCCGGTAAACATCAAGATTATATTCCACACTAGCCGAGAACTGCTGCAGAAATACACACACGTCCCTATTCAACATTCTATCTTCCGTCTCAAGGCTAAAGTATATTCCGGCCGTCCGCGTGCCGCCCGCATTACGTCATTTTCGTCATCAGCAGGGTCCGCGTCCGCGTGCAGCCCATTTTTTAGAAACAGCGCATTTGCTGAGTCCACTTGGTGACTGTAGCAAAGTTCAATGTAGGGAAGGAAGGAGGCGGGAACCGGCGAACATTTAACAATCTTTAATCAAAAATAAACAACAATACGGAAGTAAAAGGCCACACAAACATAAACAAAACTTAACATTTCCGGGCCCGGTCCTCTCTCGTCGGCAGTCCCGTTGCTCGTCCTCTTATGCTCCCTAGCTCCCCGTGAGGCATGCGGGACCGGAGCGCGTACAGCTGATACTCATTATCACTCACGCCACCGGCCCCGCCTTCCTGCCCCACGGCTCTCGTCCCGCCTTCCTCGCTACAGTGACGTACTGCGCATGTGTGGAACTCGTCTATCCGCGATTGAGTCAAGTATACCCGGTGTTTAAGTCTCAAACATTTATCAAACTAATAATACAACCATCTGGAATAACTGAGTCTGATTGACCATTTGACAATCCAAGGTCTGTTATTCCCCGATAACAACCACTAAAACACCACTCATGCAGCTACTGCAGTGCAGTTTCATACAAATACATTTAATATAAATGTCTAATAACACAAATTAATAATTCATCTCTAATTTTCTCAATGATCTGTAAAATTTCTATTTGAGATCAATAGTTTGATCAAATGAAATTATCGTTTCATTAATATGTTATTGCATTTTTTATTACATGGTTCATTACACATTATAGGTTGATCGTTTTTATTTAAGCCATTTTTGCACTACATTAAGTGTCAGTGTCAGTGCATGAAAACAACCAAGTATATGAAATCATTAATACAGCTTCCAAGGTCTGTGATTGTTATGAGAATGAAGTGATTCCAAACTTTTTAATGAAGGTAACACACACACACGTGTGTTTTATTATCTACGTGGGGACAGTCCATAGGCGTAATGAGTTGTATACTGTACAAACTGTATATTTTTGTAACCCAACCCCTAAACCTAAAGATCATAGAACATTTTTAGATTTTCAAAAATTATCGTTCTGCACAATTTATAAGCTTTTGTGCCCATGAGGACCTCAATTTTGGTCCCCACAGTGACACGAGTCCCCATGTGTTGATGTGCACTCAGGTTTAGGTCCCCACTAACATATAAAAACAAGTACACACACACACACACAGTGATGCCACCAGTGTGTCCATTGTTAAGATGATCATTTATTCATGACACTGTACTCAGATCTGAAACTACTGTGTAAATGTGTGTCTCACTTTAACACTTTCACATGTGTCCCATTTATTCTGACCTATCAGCAGTCACACGTGACACTAATAACTGTTTATATTTATTACACAATAGTTCCTTCTGGTTCTTGAATCTGATTGGCTGAGAGCCATGCGATATTCCACCAGTATCATCACGAAAACCGCTTCACCGAAACGCACATTTGGCAGTGTCACACAGAGCAATTCACAGCTGTTATAGTGGTGGCGGTGTGCAAGTGAACTAGATGGTTGTGACCCGCCATATCAACAGAGAAAGTGAGAACTGTAAACAAGCGCATGTTTACATTAAAAAACAATGTAAAGTGCTGCAGTGCAATGGAAAAACACATTCTCGTTGAGTTGCCTTTTAAAAGTCTCTCTTTTTTATTCACACACACGTCCTGTCTCTTTATTTCTCACTAATAACTTTAGCAGCACAGCGCTAATTTAAAAGATGTGACGGTTTGGAATTAGTAACGGGGGTTTGTTGAACTGTTACGCTGGGCTTGAATTCGTGGCATAAGAAAGTACTTCCCCAGTTCCTTTAAAAACCGGAGGGTTCTGTTGATGTTGTTTATGATTTATCTACTTACTTGTGCCGTGGAACTGTTGTATAAATGCAACATCACTTTTGTAGTCGAGTGATCGTGCTCTTTATAAAACGGTCAGTTCTGGTCCTTGATTCTGATTGGCTGAGCCGAGTAGTAAGCCGTTATAAAATACCCCGATTTATAACGGCTGACCGCATTACATAGCCTAAATATAATTTTATTTACTTTATTTTATGAAACCTTGCTACGTAGTTACTGTTTCATAAGCAATAAGCCCCGTGAAGCAATGGGTTACAGTGCATTTTATAACAGCTAAGTGGGTTTTAGGCACTCCGCTTCGCGTCGTGGCAGCATTACCACCTCAGGGTGTGCATTAACTTTCGAATAATTGAACGGCCCGTGGTCAATTACTCCTTACATATCATTGGCTGACATTGTTTCCTGTACTCGTGCCTCTGGTCTAATCACAACCATGCTGATATAGAATCAAATCACACTCCCATTCCAGCGATATTGCATTAACATCATCTTATTCAAAAATCATCTTTAACACAGAGACAGCTTTCGACAGCAGCAGACGTCTGTATTTTCATAAGTGTTCTTCTTCTGTTTATTTATATTCATCTCTTTCTATGTGCTGTAATCTCTGCTCTGCCAAAATACACACAACATTACACCACTATTGCAACATAACAGATACCATCTCTTTACTTTCATTCTCCACTGCTTAATGAAATCAAAAGAAAGAGAGCGAGAGAGAGAGAGAGAGAGGAAATTATCTTCTTAGTATTTTGCTGTTCAGTAAAAATTTCCTTGAAACATTTACCAGAGAAGCAGAACAGATAATATACTTTCTATATGGTTGTATTCACAGATCATCTATCTTATTATAAAACACTAGGGATGTGACGAGACACTTATCCCACGAAATAAAACGAGATTTTTAGACTTTTTTAAAGAAATTATTAAATATATTTTGAGGTGGCACAGGTTAAATACAGGAAGCATATGCGACCAAAATGGTCGCAATTTCGAGCCTAGAACTCCATTATCCCAATTGCATGAGCATATCGGATATCCACGAGATCTCATCACACCCCTATAAAACACTTTTTATGTTACGGATATATATTATATTTGATATCACTATGTTTTATAACAACTGAAAAAGATCTGTTAAATATGTTTCTTCCACTTTTGTATAATTGTTTTCTTTTTTTAAGGTGTCTGGTGATGCACTGTATATGAGAGACAGTCTGGAGTAAGACAGCAGACTTACAGACAGACAGATCAGAATAAACTGAATTAAAAACATCTTACAGCAGGGAGAGAATCATCTACACAATCTGATTCAGATTCCTCTTAATGATATTTCAGTCCATTAATAATGTTTTTTCATGACGTGAATAAAGTGATCTTTCTGAATTAATCTAATTCTTCACTTTACCCTCAGCTGTCTGTTGCCAGATCGTGACATCTCATTTCACATTTGACAACAGGAAAGATATAACACATTATAAAGATGCAGTGACTGCACAGTTTACAGTGTTGTGTGATTGTAAACAGCCTACACGCTTGATAATTAAGTTTATTGTCAATTAAATTGTGTATCATATTTAAAATAATTCATATTTGTTTGACTTATTTTCACTACTTATTCAAGATTTGCATAGCATTAAACAGCTCTAGCTGTGATAAAATCACTGTGTTGACGCAGGCCTGTGAAACATTTCATAGTAAAAGAGTAAAAAATGCAGAATTACAGATAAAGCAATGCACTTCAGGAATGTTTAATGAAGCTGAGGGTCACTCACTCACTTCTGATGTTTTATTAAAGAGAAACCAGTTCTCAGCGAGCGAGGAGAGAAGGTCAATAAACCTCCTGATCAGAGAGACGGAATGGAAATGACAGGAATTCACATTCTCACTTCATTTTAAACACGTCTGTTATAAACCCTCCCCTAAAAACATCTACAAATCAAAACACACTGCCGTTGGTTGCCTCACGTGTCAGTAAGACCCTGCATCTTCCTGTATAAGTGGGCGGAGCTTGGGCGTAATAAGCTGCGGTGTGGAGCAGACTTCAACTGAGCGAGAGTAAATTCTGACAAACACGTAATTTCTCTGACAGTCAAACAACATATCACAAGACAAACTCGACAAAACAAACTCAAAACAGTCAGTTTCAGAGCAGGAAAGCGGCTAACAAGGACCTGGCGGCGGTGCGAACACACACACACGGAGCGTGACAGGTGCGAGCTGGAGAAGCTGATGTTTGTGCAGTTAGGAAGCAGCCATCAGAATGTCTGAAATGCAGCCGTACGCAGCTGTCAGGTGTGTAAACAGTCGACATATTGATCAGTGTCTACTTTCTTCTGCACATCTGATCTCCTCGACTGTCAGCTCCTGCTCAATCCCACACTGCCTCTGTTTGTCTTCATCACTAAACTCACTCTAACGCTTATGAAACGAATGAATCAGACATGAGAAACAAGAACACACACTGGAAAATACTATCAGCCAACTTACCGTCTTAACATTAGTAAGTAAAGCAGTGTTTTAATTTGAACTTAATCAAAGTTGGAAAGTAAACTTGTGTTCTTTGAGTAAACTGAAGTGCTGATGACTAAAAACTGTTGTTGAATGAATATGTCGACTGTACACTGCAAAAATGCCTTTCTTACTTAGTATTTTTGTCTTGTTCCCTTTCTGTCGGTCTCTCGACATTGTGTCGAACCGACAGAATGGGGTTTGATCTTGAGAACCTATCTGTCACGGTCACAAAGGAGAAGAAGAACCCAATTGCAGGCAGCCGGTGGTGAAGGGGTTAACACAAAGGTTTATTAAATAATAAAACACAAAACAAAGATCCACAAGGGGATAAAACAACACTAAAATATAAATAATACAGACAGGAACAATAAACTGGACTGGACTAAACTAACATAACACTTGACACTACTGACTGGACTAGACTAAACGGAGACACGACTAAGAAAACAGGAACAATGAATAACGCTTCGCAAGGTAACTTACACAGGTGAGCACACAGCAGGATACACGGACAGGTAGCACACAATGAACGACCACAGGACAATGAACACGAGGGCATTTTATGGGGAGACAAACAAAGGAAGATAACGAGGGGCAGGTGAGGAACATGAGACACGGCAGGGAAACAATACGGGAAACGAGAGGGGCGGGGTCAATGACGAGACACGAGAAAGAACATGGAATGTCAATGGTAAACACCCCATGACTTTCTCACACTAAACATAAGGGATCTGTCACGATCCTGTCACAAGACTAGAAAATCCTGAACAAGAAGGCAGGACCATGACACTATCATCTCCGATTGTACTTTTTAAAGGCCAATGAAGTTGGCAAATGGCGTGGCATTCCAGTCTCTGCCCAGTACATACGGGTATAAAAAGGAAGATGGCGTGCCCATTCATTCACCTTTTTGTTCTTCGGAACCTGCTGAGCTTATGCTAAGCGCATCTTCTTCAATTGAAGCAAATCTATTGGATTCTACGACGCAGAGCAGCGGATTCGTCCTGGTGTGTGCGACTTCCCCTGGTTCGGTAGCGAGCCGACGGTATCTACAAGAGCAAATTTCCTTGAAAGAGCAAATTTCTCACAGCGTGCACTTGCCGCCAGGCATGTCTCGCCGCTGTAACCTCGGATGTTGCCGGCTCGTCCTCGAGCCTGACAAGCACAATACCTGCATCATATGTCTGTGTCTCCAACATGCTGAGGTAGCGTTCGTGGATACGGCATGCCTGCACTGCAAGCATATGCCGATCAAGGCATTGCGGTCACGGTTGGCTGTGTTCTTTTTGGACCCAGCCACAACATCGTCTGCTTCCTGTTCTGCATGCCGCTCAGGTTGATGCATATGAGACCGCTTCAGCATTGGCTTCAGAGTCGAGTTCCTTCCATATCCCGGGCGACCTCAACCAGACAGCCGACGCGCTCTCTTGGCAGGTCATGCTCCGTGGAGAATGGCGACTCCATCTCCGCACCATCCAGCTCATTTGGGAGCAGTTCGGGCAGGCGCAGGAGGACCTGTTTGCCTCCCAGTACTTTCGCAAGGTTCTACAACCTTCGACCGGCTGGGCTTTATGCCTGCGCAGCGCCTTCTCCCCTTCATCAGATGAGTCAGTGCGCTGTTCCAGCTTGCCTACTTCCTCCACTGGACGAAGTATAAGCGTTCCATCTATCACTAAGCACTTCGAGTTTACGAGCCGGGCCGAGCGGCTTGTATTCCAGGCCCAGTATAGGTGAGTTTCCCTCACGAGGCGAACCCTTACACTTGAGCTAGTGCTCCACACGTTGTGACTCCCCTCCTTGGGTAGTCCCTTCTGACGTTCCTCACTGTTGGTTCCCCTATCGGTGAACCTGTGACCTCCCCTCGGTGGACTCCACCGCTTCTGTGCACCCCTGTTGGGACTCCGCACTACTACTCCCATGAGTTCTCCCTACTGGTGAGACCATGTAGGTATTCCACGTTTATTCTCCGTACGGCAGATGTGGTCTCTGTAGCGTTCTCCCCTCAGTTGAGGGGGTACCGCTTCCCAGTGTCCCTTACGGTGTCGGACGGCTATCTTGCCCCTAGAGTAGCAAAGGCCACTGCCTGTACGGCCGTTATTAGGAGCCTCTCGTCCTGATCCACGCATTGATGTCTTACTACACCACTGGAAGGTTACGATTTGCGGTTGCGCTCACTTGTGACTTTCCAGGCTGGTCAGTGTCGCTCCGTTGGAACTCGTGACGAGGCACAGCGCCATGGTGTTTTGTATAGGAACCCCATTCTGTCGGTTCGACACAATGTCGAGAGACCGATAGAAAGGGAACATCGTGGTTATGTATGTAACCTCAGTTCCCTTTCTGTCGGTCTCTTCGACGTTGTGTCGAACCGACAGAATGGGGTTGTCTTGAGAACCTATCATCTTCTGAGTATATTGAAAAGGCCAATGAAAATTGGCGAATGAAATTTGCATGCCGGGCTCCTCCCCGGATGTCCGGGTATAAGAGGGAAGCCGGCGTGCTCATTCATTCACCTTTTGTTCTTCAGAGCCTACGCATCTGGTGAGCTTCTCTACGATCTGGATGATCTTTCTTTCTGCTGGAATCTACGACGTGGACAGCGGACGGTCCCTTCCTGCAGTGACTCTCCCCTGGGCGTCTCGGCAGTT
>NC_079890.1:551541-556417 GCF_024868665.1 Triplophysa rosa
GCGAGATTAAAGATGAGTTTGTCCCATAGAATGCTTGTAACGCACAGGTCGATTCGTCACGCATTGTTTCATGTGATCTACTGATGCCAGGTGGGAACAGTTGTTAATCCTAAACAAAGCTTCGCTGTCTTGAACCGAGCTGGTAGCACTCAAATTTCACGCTATGGACATAAAACAAATCGTACCCGATTAACATGTCAGACGCTGTCACCTACAGGTCGACACCTACAAAACAAGTTGTAATACACCCGGTTACAATCCTCCTCTTTCAAACAAATTTACGAGCCTTGGTGCGGACACCTCTCACTGGAATGTTATAGACTGGGTGAAAACTCTGAAAAACAAGGTAATCTGCATGGCCTCTCTGCCTTTCCTCTCTCATATATTGAATACATTGTATAATTACTTCTTTACTTATTTAATAGATGCTTTATTTATTTATTTAATCACATGATTATTCATTTAAACCTGTTTGTTTATTCAAACAGTGTTTGTGTAGTTGTTGTCTTATTCATTATTATTTTTAAACGCTGTTTAAATAACCAATGATTGCGTATTAATAATGATCTCATCATCTCCTTTAAATTACATATTTTCATTCATGCTAAAGATATGTAGCAATACATCCTAAAACATGCCCTAAAACATGCCCCGGAAAAATGGGAGTGAGGGCACGGTCAAAAGTTCAACGCGACGTGGGCGTACCACACTAAGGGGCGGATACGGTCAAAGGTCAAGCAAGTGGGCGGTCCCTCGCAACGTGGGTGGTCCGGAAGTAATTCACCCCTCCCCCTCTCTGCAAAGGTCAATGACCCCATCAATCATACCTGTCAATCATTTTGACACTATGCCCCCATATATACTACTGGCACTCTTTTTCGATCTGAGCATATCTGCATTCAGATTGCGTCATACTCCTGGAGGCATAGGCTATGGGTTTCCAGCCTTCGGCATCTGCTTGGAGTAAGACTGCACCTAATCCGTCCTTTGATGCGTCTGTGGAGATTTTGATGCTTTTAGCAGAATCAAAGTAGGTGAGAACTGGTTCTGTTGTCAGAGTTGACTTGAGCATTTTCCATTCTTGCTCATGTGTATTTGTCCACTTGAACTCAGCCTTATGATTCAATAGCTCTCTGAGGCACGCAGTTTTTGCGGAGAGGTTTGGAATGAATTTACCATTAAAGTTCACCATTCCCATTATCCTCAGCACACCTTTTTTGTCCACTGGACTTGGCATGTCCAGAATTGCCTGAATCTTGCTTTTGTCAGGTTCAACACCACGTCCAGACAACTTGTCACCTAGAAAGGTCATTTCAGTGACACCAAACAGACATTTAGCTCTGTTTAACTTGAGTCCATGCTTCCGAATTCTTTCAAGTAGCCGAATAAGTCTCTGATTGTGTTCTTGCACCGATGATCCCCAAACCACTATGTCATCGACATATGCACGAACTCCCTCCAGTCCCTCTATGACATGCTCCATGGCACGATGAAAGATTTCTGAGGCTGAAATTATGCCAAAGGGTAGACGTAGAAATGAATAACGTCCAAAAGGTGTATTGAACGTGCAGTATTTGGTACTGTCTTCATGAAGCTTCAATTGCCAGAATCCCTGTGAAGCATCTAACTTGCTGAAATACTGTGCGCCAGTCATTTCTCTTGTGATCTCCTCACGCTTTGGAATCTGGTAGTGCTCCCTTTTTATATTTGCATTCAGGTCTTGAGGATCCATGCATACTCTCAGATCACCGTTTTTCTTTTTAACACAAACCATTGAGTTCACCCAGTCTGTAGGTTCCTCCACTTTCTTAATTACTCCTAAAGCTGTCATCCTGTCAAGTTCCTTTTTTAGTTTCTCTTTCAGTGGCGCAGAAACCCTTCTTGGAGCATGAACTACAGGGTGAGCATCTTCTTTGAGCTGAATTTTGTAAATGAATGGTAGAGCTCCCAGTCCTTTGAAAACATCATCAAAACTGCGAACAATGTCACTTGCAGTGTCCTGTTTTGTTGTGGTTACATCATGGCTATTGATGCAGTACACTCTTTTTACCAGTCCTAATTCCTCGCATGCTTTGTCACCAAGGAGAGACTGATGATCATCTGGGACTATAACAAAAAGCAGGTTATACATTTTGTTTTTGACACATACTTTGAGTCTGCACACTCCTTGAGTCTTTATGTCCTGTCCATTGTAGGTTTTGAGGGACACAGGATATCTTTTTATCTGGGGCTTGATTTTCATTCCCTTTATGTCACTTGTACTAATGAGATTGGCTTTTGCTCCTGTATCAAGTTTAAGTGGCACAATCGTTCCATTGATTTGCAGTGCCACGATCCATTTGTCGTTAGACACACAGTTCATGTCTGAAGCATTTCTTTCTTTTGCTTCGTACACTTGCTGGACAGTTTCTGAATCACTGTTGATCATGCCCACAAAGAAAGTGTCTGACAATTCGGTCTCTTCCACAACATGCACATTTGTTGATTGCTTTTCTTGTTTCTTTGAAAAACATTGCTTAGCAAAATGGTTCACGCCTTTACATTTTGCACATTGCTTTCCAAATGCTGGGCATTGTTTAGGGCGATGCATTAAACCACATCTTTTACATCTGAATGAATCTGTGCTTAACCTTGGAGTAGCTTTTTGACTCTGCCTTTTCATTTTGTGAGTAACAGCGCCGACTACTGGACTGTCAGCAACAGTGGCGTCTTCTTTCTCACTGAAAGTTCTAGAATGCAACAAAGCAAGTTCGCTCGCATGACAAATCTTGACCGCACCATCTAATGTTAACTCCGTTTCTCTTAGCAGTCTTTCTCTTATTTTCTTGTCATAAATTCCAAAGACAATTTGATCCCTGATCATTGATTCAGTCAAGATTCCGAAGTTGCACGTTTTTGACTTAAGTTTCACATCAGTCAAAAAAGAGTCAAAACTTTCTCCTTGTGATTGAGTGCATGAGCGAAACACATACCTCTCGTATGTTTCATTTTTCTTGGGTGAGCAGTGCTCATCAAATTTCTTCATGACCTCATCATATTTTCCTCTGGCCTCAGCGTCCACGAACGTGAAAGTATTGTATACTTCAATTGCTTGAGGTCCAGCTACTGTCAGGAGCAACGCTATTTTTCGTGAATCCGATTTATCATCCAGACCAACAGCTTGCATATATAGCGTGAATTGCTGCTTAAATGTCCGCCAACTGATATCCACGTTCCCGGAGAGTTTCAAGGATTCCGGCGGTTTAACAGCATCCATCTCTGTTGTATCCAAGGACACCCCACTCCTGGTACCATGTGGTGTTTGTTGAATAAACACTCTGAAAAATAAATGTATGAACTGGCGTGTAGCCTCTTTTATTTATTCCTCCCCCTCATCCGTGATGTAATCACTTATTTCACTATTGCCACCTAGTGGACAATAATAGGAACATCAACTAATCACTACAGTTTCAACTCAATTATGCTCCTTCCTCCAAAGGAATGACATCAATGAAGAATTCCAGTCTGGATTTAGAGCATGTCACAGTACAGAGACTGCTTTGATCAGAGTTACAAATGATCTGCTATTGGAGTCTGACCGAGGTTGTATCTCGTTATTGGTGCTGCTAGACCTTAGTGCTGCATTCGACACCATTGACCACAGCACACTCCTACATAGACTCGAAAATTACGTCGCATTAAAGGAATAGCTTTGAAATGGATTAAATCTTATTTATCCGACCGTTTTCAATTTGTAGCAATAAACAATGAGGTGTCACGCAAATCGCAAGTCCAGTACGGTGTACCACAGGGCTCAGTCTTAGGGCCTCTGCTCTTCGCATTATACATGCTACCTCTAGGAGATATAGTGAAAGTTAGCTTTCACTGTTATGCTGATGATACTCAACTTTATATTTCCTCGAAGCCTCATGAAACACAGCAGTTCCATCGAATAATAGAATGCATAGTCGATATAAAAAACTGGATGAGTAACAACTTTTTATTACTGAACTTATTGGACCGAAAACTGCTATAAGTAACAACCAAGAATACTGTTTAACTATTGACGGATGTTCCATAAAACCCTCGTCGTCAGCAAAGAATCTTGCCGTTCTATTCGATAGTAATCTGCCATTTGAGAGCCACGTCGCCAACACCTGTAAAATTGCATTTTTCCATCTTAAGAATATATCTAAACTACATCATATGCTGTCAATGTCAGATGCAGAGAAGTTAATTCATGCATTCATGACATCAAGACTAGACTACTGTAATGCACTGTTAGGTGGTTGCCCTGCAGGCTTATTACAAAAACTCCAACTGGTCCAAAATGCGGCAGCTCGAGTTACAAAAAACACATACAAAAAGTATGAACATATTAGCCCGGTTCTGTCAACCTTGCACTGGTTGCCTATAAAGCATTGCGTTAACTTTAAAATCTTGCTTATTACCTATAAAGCCCTACATGGTTTAGCTCCTCAATACTTGAATGAACTCCTTTTGTATTACCGTCCTTCACGTGCATTACGCTCTCAGGCGTCCTGTCAGTTGGTAATACCTAGTATTTCAAAATCAAGTGCAGGTGGTAGATCCTTTTCCTATCTAGCGCCTAAACTTTGGAATAGTCTTCCCTGCACTGTCCGGGAGGCAGACACACTCTGTCAGTTTAAATCTAGACTAAAGACGCATCTTTTTAATCTTGCATACACTACTCTAATATAAATCCTCTGAGGGTTTAGGCTGCATTAGTTAGATCAACCGGAACCAAAAACACAACTGATGTACTTGTTGCATCAAAGAGTGCAGAACAGTACTCTACTCTCAGCCAGTCTTGTCTCATTGTTCCAAGGTTACCACAGCGAGCAGGATGCAGTTCATGGCCTGACCTGATGGTAGA
>NC_079890.1:557211-589711 GCF_024868665.1 Triplophysa rosa
GAGGGTTTAGGCTGCATTAGTTAGATCAACCGGAACCAAAAACACAACTGATGTACTTGTTGCATCAAAGAGTACAGAACAGTACTCTACTCTCAGCCAGTCTTGTCTCATTGTTCCAAGGTTACCACAGCGAGCAGGATGCAGTTCATGGCCTGACCTGATGGTAGAGTGGAGAATGGGAAGTGGGGACCTGACAAGAGCTGAGATGATAGAGCTGGATAAAGAAGGACGCGGTCTCTTGACATGTCTTCACCACAAAACTTCAAATGCTATTAGATTATTAATGATAATCTTAAACTACAATTTATTTTATTATTAAGTTTATTATTTTATTTAGCCTTGTTGTGCAAGTTCTCTGGAGCTTGTGCAGAGGCAGCAGCTTTTGCCAGAGGGGAACTGGAATCCCCTGGTTGGGCCTGGGTTTTCACCTTTTTCTTGTTTTTATAGGTATAACTTTAATTGTTTTGTCAATAGTCAATATGTCTTATGTACAGCTGCTTTGTAAACAATGAAAATTGTAAAAAGCGCTATATAAATAAAGTTGAGTTGAGTTGAGTAGTGAATATAAGAGATCATTGAATCATTTAAAGTGAACCACAGAGAATGCAAGATGTGAATGAGCTTTACTCGTTTAGTAAGACTGGTTCATTCAGTTGGCTATTGTGGGCTGACAAGTTAGTTGAAAATGATAAAAAAAAGCTTTATTTGATAAAAAAACATTTCTGTTTGGTTGAATAAAACTTTATGGGGCAGTTTCCCAGACAAGGATTAGTTTAAGCCAGGACTAGGCCTTAAATTAAGGCCTAGTCGCTTAGTTAAATTAGGATAATTAAATGTTTTAAAAAACATACTTTACAAAAAAAATATTAGTGTGTGCATCTTGAGACAAAACAATCACAGTGATACAGTATATTTTAAGATATGTCAGTGCAAGTTGTTTTCGATCAAGGCATCTCTCACATTTAAGTTAGTCTGAGACTAGGCTTAAACCCTGTCTGGGAAACCGCCCCTTAATTTTTAATAGTTTTATATAACTTAACAATTGTCATTTTCATCCAATTTTATAAGAACATTTAATTAGTCAAAGTTACTTTGGTTAAGCCATTTAAAGGTACGGTAGTACATGTGTGTGTGTGTGTGTACAAGATCAGGACGGCACCACCTCATCCTCATTTTGAGCCAGGAAAAACTCTGACGAGTATGTTTTTTTTAACTGTAATGAGCTATACAAAATTTACATTATGTACATTTTTTCACTGGTTGCAGTGTTCAGTGTGTAACTACCGAAATTACACTGGTGTGCTAACTTTCTTTAGTTTTGAGTAACATCATTTAATAAGCAGTGGTAATTCAAACCCTGTGCCATCTGGTTCTATAATCTCCACCCACTCACAAAGGGCCTTTTCTTGTCACTTGCCTTGTGTTTGTTTTGTGTTCTCTCCTTTGTTTACTCTTATTGCTCAGGTACAGGAACGAGAGATCAGGTCAGACAGAAGTGAGATGGCAGAATATATGTCAGGAATTCTCCACATTAACCTACACATGAACTCCAAATGTGTTTCAGCTTGTCACGGAGTAAACATTTTCAGCACTGAAAGAAATATTCAGCTATACTTACTGTGATACAACACTAAAGCAAGATATCTATTTGAACAACATGACATCTTTAAAATAGGTCCTAAAAAAATTGGTTGGCAACTGTGCTGCCTGTCACAGTACAACAATAGAAAGCTGATTTTACTGGTGATATAGATTGTACATCTTGGATTTGTTTTAGGCACATTGTTTTTGCACTTGTTCAGGTCCATGTAGTGTGAGCTATAAATAAAAAGGCTTTGCGCTTTTGTCTTTTGCAGAATCCGATAAAAGATACTCTGTTGACAGCATGATGCGATCATTTGCGGTGTGAAGAAAGCGTTACATCAGTTACATCAGGCTGTGTGAAATAGCATTGGCTCTCGTGTGTCTTGTGATCAATTGCTTCACTACGTCAGCTTTAAATGTGAAATGCAGTAGCGAACCAGGACTTATGAACTTGGGCCCTCTGACACCAACACACACCCCCGCACACATGTGACATAGTCACCACCTCCCACACACAAAACTGACGACAACACCAAAACCTATGTTACAGTTGAAGACGACACATCTCGACTTTATTTTTATATAGCGCTTTTTACAATTTCATTGTTACAAAGCAGCTGTACATCATGAGGGCGCTCACAGCAATGCAAACTATTGACAAACACTTTAGCAGACAGTCAACAGAGATGCACCACCGAACAAACAATGCACATAATAAATCATAACATTAGACCGACATGGCAAAGTATTACACATACCGTATGTAACAGACCATAATAAACCTACTGCTTATTTGGTAAAATGTTATTATTATATCAAATAACAGCAAATTTACAGATCTTTATGCAAAATGACTCATCTTAAATAAAGCTAAACATATAACAATCAGAATAAATTAGAGAGCGGACCACTACAACTTACTCTTGCGATACTTTAAAGTCACGCTGGTCAGTCTGTGCAGCTCTGCAGGAAGTCAAACAGATCTATTGTAATATGGAAAAGCGGATGACTTTTATTGAAAATAATATTTTAAAGTTTAAAGCGGACGTAACACATGCAGTTTCTGCCAATCAAATGTTAATCTTGAGTACCTAGAGTAGTATTGCATACTTCATATCTTCGAAGAGTATTTAGTTTGATTACATTTATAAAAGACAGATACAGCTGTACGATTATTTCCGAAAACAGTCTGAGGTCCTGGAGGCATGCAGTGGGTGGAACTAAAGCACAAGCACACAATACATCATCGCATTATCCCTGCATAACTGTTGGTTCACTATAAGTTTGTGTTGTTTACATTATGCACGTATGCGCCGACTGCCAACAAAGTACATTTACACATTTAAAGCAGTTTCACTTACCGTGCGCGGTTCATGACCAGCATCTTTTAGCGCTGGGACCGCTGCAGCTAGAGGGCACTTACCCTTAAACTTAACTGTAGGTCATAATAAGATGCTTGCACAAACAACCAATGGGTCATTTTTGGGAGGACAGTTTTCCTTTTTGACACTGAGTACTGTCACTGCGGAAAGATCATGACAGACTCAAATTACTGTTAGGTAGGCTATTTATCCGTAACATCATGTTCTCTCTGTCCTCAGCTGCCCATTGTGACACACTTAGGGCAAAATAGCACGAGAGTGCAATTTCAAAAAACTCCAGATGGGAGTGGAAATTTCTGTGGGTGATTTACTGTAAAAACACAGGCACAGTATCTCATTCCCATAATGGCATACACAATCTACTTTGAATCTACTTAATCGGCCAATCTTTCGGGCATTAAATAAGGTCGCAAATACCAGTACAATTATGAGTGCAAACCTTAGTAAATTGGCAAAAAACCTTAGTATTTCATTGAAATAATCCTCCTATAAAGTTTGCATCTTAAGAACAAACTACTACAAATGCATATGCAATAAGGTCGGTCGCAAAAACCCCAGTCCACGCCTTTTCAGCGCTAATTTTCACAGGGTGTTTTTAGTAAATACAGACCGTAGTTTTTTTATTACGCCAAAAGAGGCATCAAAACTGTTAGTAAATCTGGCTCTTACTGTGTCACTTACTACAATTCCCAGAGCAACTGAATCAAAAAAGCGATATATCATAAGGAGGCAATAATACGAGAAGTACTTTACCAAGTTACAAGGTTTCACAATACTGGAACAACACCTGTTGAGAGAGAAAAGGGTAGCCTATGTTTTTTATTTTAAAAATAGAACAGCAGTCAGAGTTTTCCTGTCAAGTATTCCTGAAAAATATGTTTGTAATTGTTTTTTGAATGTCATGAGATATGCGGCGGACCGGACTGAATTTGGAAGATCATTCCACCAGCAAGGAACAGCGAAGGAAAATGAGCAAGAGAGTGATTCAGTGCCCTTCTGTAAAGGGATGTAAGAGTGTAGAAAGGTGTGAAAGCCAGTGACAGTTTTGTATGCAAGCATTAATGACTAAACCTGATGCAGGTTGAAACTAGTAGCTAGTGGAGAGAGATGAAGAGGGGCGTCACTTGAGCTCATTTGGGCTCGGAAGATGAGCCGTGCTGCCGCATTTTGAATCACTTGCATGCTGGAGGAACAGCAACAACAACACTGCAGTAGTCCAGCCTAGAGATTACAAGAGCCTAGAGAAGGAGTTGTACAGCATGCTCAGTGAGATAAGGCCTGATCTTACTGATATTATATAACGCAAATTGGCACGACCCTGTTATCTTTGTGATGTGTTCTGTGAAGGTCAGTTCAATGAAAGCAGTTCAACATTTAACGTTATACTAAAACATTAAACTTCAAAGCATATGCATAATAACGATATGTGTTAAATCTAGATGTTTCTGGGGATACTCTCATGTACAACTTAATCAAACATATTAAATTCAGTTTTTTTCAACAAACCATGACGTCAAAGGTTTGAATAATATTAATGTCTGGTAACTTTTACATATGGATGGGCATAAGGAGCATTTTTTTTCGTGTCGTTGCGTAGGCTAAATGTGTATGACATTGCATTCTACAATGTCCCTTTTGGCAAGCCAAAAATAACTTCTTGGAAATAATGTAACATTTACATTTTGAATTATGTAAGTATTTAACCCCATCTACACAGCTACGATGCGATCGACGCGCCAAGAGCGCCTATGTTAGAAAAGCGCAAGCGTGAAATGTACGCGTCTGGTGTATTGAGCGCGTCTAGCGCTTGTACTGTAGATTATAATGTAAGCGTTGCGTTTGAAAGGTCGACGCCTTTGTACTATAACAAACGGGCGATTACGACAGGCGCTAACATCTGCCAAATAACTTGCACAAGTTACAAGCGTCACGGTGGGTTTTTCGAGGGGTGGGGCGTTTTATTCTCCCAACCCTGAAAACTTTCGCCCATTCTGTCCGATAGCCAAGTAATTCATGGATAAAGCATCCGCACTAGTTTTCAAGTCCCTTTAACTGTATCCATTTATATGCATACTGTTTTCTGTTGTTTCCTAGTAAATTGCTCTTCAGTGGACTACTACAAATTGGTAAGAAACCACTATGTGTTTGTGTAATAAACCGGAATGACGACGCTTGCATTATCACCGAAAGCACATAAACGTCGACATTCCCATCAAACCCGAGCAGATTCCGACCTGATTTTAAACACTGCAGTGGAGGAGATATATTGCTTATATCCAGATAAAGATATAACATATAACAGAAAGCTGAAGTTTATTTGTCAAGGGCACTGCAGTTTACACTCACATAAAAGCGCCTGCTCTGGGAACACAACAGCCGAACACATTAACTTACATTCGCGTTACCTTTTTGCTGTTTCTGCTACTGTATCCGTTGTATGGATTGATTCCCGTCCTCGGTGGCACGGAGAGCAGCATTTTCCTCAGCGCGGTGTCCGGAGCGACGAGGCTGACGTCAGCGAGGGGAAGTTCAGCACGGGATCGAGTCCCGCCGTCGCCAGGACTGAAGCCGCTGATGTCTGTCTCCGCTGATGTCTGTCTCTAACACCGCCCGGGTCCTAGCGCCACATCCACCTATTAACCACCACGCAAACACCCTTTACATTATTATGCTCAACTAAAACATTAAAAACATAACAAAACATGCTTCAGGTACAAATCCGTTCCTCTCTTTTCTAATAAAAACATTTCGACACAAGATGTTTTTCAAAACGGCTCCAACATGCGACATTTTACATGTTAGAGATCTAAAATCTCAAAATGTCTTCTGGTTTGTCAACACACAAATGTCTGCCATTAAAAACCACTTGAAAATAAATCAAATTCCAATATTTTAGATGATCAACACACTGTACATCAAGATTTTTTTCATAGCTCATGGCCATTGTAATTCATAGCCTGTTCCGTTGCAGTGTTAAAACAACAATCATTCAGTCCAGATTTATTCTTAGTGCAAAACTTCTAAACCACCTCACAGACATCATATGCAATATGTGTGTCACAATATACCGGTATTCATAATAACTAGTATATTAAAAAAATGAAAAAGAATTTGGCTTATTCAGTTTCACTAAATATCACAATAATATTGTTATTGTGAATTCTTTTGGCCACAATAATCGAGTAGTGAAAATCTGAGAATATCATGTGCGAATGATCTATTTTCAGTAACATTTCAATGTGAAAGAAAATAATGAAATACATTTTTACATTTTCTTGACAATAGACCAGAGGTCATTAACCCTGCTCCTGGAGATCGACTGTCCAAGAGTGTTCAAGAGTCAGGCTGTTTTATTTAAACCTATTGCAATGTAAGCAATGATGTACATTAGTCCATACCTTTGTCCAAAATAGCATCATTTGGCTGTGCATTCAATTAAGTACCTATGTGAGTCTTATAAATTCATACCGTCACAGTGTTTGAATTATTTTCAGTCAAAAATCTTGAAAATTCTCCCAGGTGTTGTTGAGAAAAACACCTGTATTTAAAAGTATAACCAGGGTCCCCTTTTGCCCATTTTATTGTCCAGAACATAAAAGCACAACCCTCCTTAGAGCCACGGGACTTGATCATTCATGTTTTCAGCACAAACCGAAATAAATTCATCAAAGAATGAGAAATGAATGAATCAATAAGAGGTTTAGATAAAGTTACTTTTGGTAATTGTATTACCATACTAGACTAAAGATGCATCTTTTTAATCTTGCATACACTACTCTTCAATAATATAAATCCTCTGAGGGTTTAGGCTGCATTAGTTAGATCAACCGGAACCAAAAACACAACTGATGTACTTGTTGCATCAAAGAGTGCAGAACAGTACTCTACTCGCAGCCAGTCTTGTCTCATTGTTCCAAGGTTACCACAGCGAGCAGGATGCAGTTCATGGCCTGACCTGATGGTAGAGCGGAGAATGGGAAGCGGCGACCTGACAAGAGCTGAGATGATAGAGCTGGTTCCCTTTCTGTCGGTCTCTCGACGTTGTGTCGAACCGACAGATGGGGTTCGTCCCTGAGAACCAATCGCTTCCGACTACTTAGAAAAGGCCAATGAAAATTGGCAAATGAAATTTGCATGCCGGACTCCGCCCCGGACATCCGGGTATAAAAGGGAGACGCCGTGCATCATTCATTCACCTTTTGTTCTTCGGAGCCTTCGCTGATGAAGTGCAACTCTTGCTACTTAGCAAATTCTACATTGCCGGTTCTACGACGTGGTGCAGCGGACTGTCCCTTCCTGCAGCGACTTCCCCTGGGCGTCTTGGCGGTTCCAGAGGTGTTCGAGCTGCAGACGGTGAATCACAGTCTGCATTCTAAAAGAGCTAATTTCTCCAGCGTGGCATGTCCCGCTGTTCTCGTGAGTGCGGTGTCCTCATCGAGGAAGGGGACAAGCACGATGTCTGTGTCAGGTGTTTGGGGGTCCAACACGCTGAGACAGCCTTCGTGGACTCATCTTGAACGCACTGCGGACAGATGGTCATAGAGACGTTGCGGTCACGGGTGGCTGTTTTCTCCCGAGAATCAGCCACCACCTCGCATGCTTCCTGGGCTGTGACGAGGATGGCTAAGGCGAGCGCCTTATCCATCAGCCAAGTGCTCGCGGACCGCTCGCACCCCGTCTCGCTCGCCTCATCGTTCCCTAGCAGGACGCAGTCGGACACGATGCGTGATGATGATGAGATGTCCATCGCAGCATCGGAGAGCGAATTGCTGGCATCAGATCCCGACGACTCTCTGCAGCTCCCCCCCAAGGGGGGACGAGCTCAGGAGGAGGCGGCTGTTGAGATGTCGGCCATGCTTTCCCGGGCTGCCGTGTGCATTGGGTTAGAGTGCACTCCGGTGCCTATCCCCCAGCGCTCACGGTTGGACACGTGGTTCTTGGGCTCTGAGCGCGACTCCAACCCTGTTCCATTCTTCCCGGAGGTGCATGAGGAACTGATGAAGACGTGGAACGCCCCCTTCTCGGTGCGTACACGTCAGACTGGTTCCGTCGCTCTCTCTTCCCTCGATGGTGGGGCGGCTAGGGGTTACGTCGACGTACCCGAGGTGGAACGTGCAGTCGCGGTGCACCTGTGCCCGCAGGCGGCGTCCACCTGGAGAGGTCGACCGAAACTCCCGTCCAAGGCATCCCACTGCCGCGGGCCAAGCTGCCTCCTCTCTCCACGCCATGGCCATCCTGCAGGTCCATCAGGCCAAGGCGTTGAAAGAGATCCACGAGGGTAAGACCGACCAGGGGTTAATGCAGGAACTCCGCACTGCCACCGACCTCGCTCTAAGGGCGACCAAGGTGACCGCGCGGGCCCTGGGTCGGGCGATGTCCACCATGGTGGTCCAGGAGAGGCATCTCTGGCTCAACCTTGTGCAGATGAGCGACGCCGAGAAAGTCCGGTTTCTCGACACACCCATTGCGCAGGGTGGGCTGTTTGGTGACACTGTCGAGGACTTCGCTCAGCAGTTCTCGACGGCGAAGAAGCAGACGGAGGCGATTAGCCATATTCATCCCCGCCGGGACTCGGCCGCCCGTAGGCCTTCGAGTTCCCGTGCGGCCTCTGCTCCCCAGCAGCCCCGGCCCCCTTCGAAGCCAGCTCCGGTTCCAGCACTCCCTACCCAGGCGGCACCCCGGAAAAGGGCGTCGAAGGGGAGACCACCACCCCGTCAACAACCTTCGAGGAAGAAGCGTTCCTGACGGGAAGACCCCAGGGAGGTTAACACCATCGGGCCCGTTTCCCACGGGGGCCTAGCGCCCACTTTTTCACAAAAAGAGTTTCCTATCTCCCTGGGTGTTCTTCACAGCCGCTCTCACCCTCTGTCAGACGGTGTTCGGCCACTCGACATTGCGTCTTGGCGAGGAGCAACATCAAATGTATTTTGCAGCCCTCAGCACTCTCAAATCGACGGTGCGGGGACCTGCATCGCCAGGCAGGCAAACCAGCAGAGCCAGTCTTCTTCCCGGGGGCTCCCCGGCGAGAGACCCGCACTGCCAGCCATCGAACCACCCCCCAGGGGGTCGATGAAGCAGATCGTTCCCTTAATACCCCTGTCACGGTCCCTGGGAGCATGGCTCGAGCTTCCCACACCGTCACGGTGGCTGAGAAGGACGATCCGTCTCGGCTACGCGATCCAGTTCTCCAGGAACCCGCCCAAGTTTCGGGGCATCCTCGTCACCTCGGTCAGAGGCCGGGATGCTCCCGTACTACGGGGCGAGGTCGCCACCCTTCTGGCGAAGGGTGCGATCGAGTCTGTCCCCTTAGCCGAGATGTCCAATGGGGTTTTACAGCCCTTACTTCATCGTCCCCAAAAAAGGCGGGGGGGTGCGCCCAATCCTAGATCTGTGTACCCTGAACAGACACCTGCACAAGCTGCCGTTCAGGATGCTCACGCAGAAGCGCATCCTGGCATCTGTCAGATGTCAGTATTGGTTCATGGCAATCGACCTGAAGGACGCTTACTTTCATGTCTCGATTCTCCCTCGTTCTCAGGGAGAGAGGTGTGCGGGTACTCAACTATCTCGACGACTGGCTTATCTTGGCTCACTCGCGAGATCTGTTGTGTGCACACAGGGACCTGGTGCTCCGGCACCAAGATCGATTGGGACTACAGGTCAACCGAGAGAAGAGCAAGCTCTCCCCCGTGCAGAGCATCCTCTATCTTGGTATGGAACTCAACTCTGTCACCATGACAGCGCGACTGTCCGCAGTACGCGCCCAGTCGGTGTTGAACTGCCTGGATCATTTCACGCAGTCGGCGGTTCCCCTGAAACTATTTCAGAGGCTCCTGGGACACATGGCATCCTCAGCGGCGGTGATACCCCTCGGGTTGATGCACATGAGGCCGCTTCAACACTGGCTCCTGAGTCGAGTTCCCTGGAGAGCGTGGCACACCGGCAGCAGGCAGATGGTGATTACGCCTCGCTGCCGACGCACCCTAACCCCGTGGTCTTCCATGGGGTCTTACCTTCCTTCGGGCAGGGTTACCCCTAGGGCAGGTTACGAGGCATGTCGTGGTGACAACGGACGCCTCCCTGCAGGGTTGGGGTGCAGTGTGCAACGGGCACGCAGTGTCGGGGCTTTGGACGGGCCCCCGCCTGCGCTGGCATATCAATTGCCTAGAGTTGTGGGCTGTGCTACTTGCACTGAAGAGGCTGCAGCCTCTCGTGCAGGGCAAGCACGTGCTGGTCCAGTCGGAGAGCACTACTGCAGTAGCGTATATCAATCGTCAGGGTGGCGTTCGCTCACTGCAGTTAACACGACTCGCCCGACGCCTCCTCCGGTGGAGTCAGCAGGTGATCCGCTCCCTGCGTGCCGCTTATATCCCAGGCGACCTGAACCAGACAGCCGACGCGCTCTCTCCAGACTCCACCCCCGTGCAGTCCAGCTCATTTGGGTGCAGTTCCGGCAGGCCCAGGTAGACCTGTTTGCCTCCCTCGAAACCACCCATTGCCCGCTTTGGTACTCTCTGATCGAGGGAACCCTCGGCACGGATGCCCTAGCGCACAGCTGGCCGCGGGACAAGCGGAAGTATGCCTTCCCCCCAGTGAGCCTCATTGCACAGACCCTGTGCAAGGTCAGGGAAGAGGAGCATCAAGTGTTACTCGTTGCGTCACACTGGCCCAACCGGACTTGGTTCTCGGAGCTAATGCTCTTGACGACAGCTCCCCCCTGGCCGATTCCCCTGACGAAGGACCTGCTTTCCCAGGGGAAGGGCACGTTATGGCATCCCAGGCCAGACCTCTGGAACCTCCATGTCTGGCCAATGGACGGGACGAGGAGATCCTGAGTGGTCTGCCCCCGGCGGTGGTAGCTACCATTTCTCAGGGTAGGGCACCTGCCACTAGGCGTCTGTACGCCTACAAGTGGCGCCTCTTCTCGACCTGGTGTGCTTCTCGAGGAGAAGACCCACGGAGTTGTGTGATCGGGTCCGTCCTGTCCTTCCTACAAGAGAGACATGAGACTAACCTCTCCCCCTCCACACTGAAAGTGTATGTAGCCGCCATTGCTGCTCATCACAACTCAGTTGCTGGAAAGTCTCTAGAACAGCACGACCTGGTCATTAGATTCCTAAGGGGTGCGAGGAGGCGTAACCCGCCTCGTCCGCACTCCATACCCTCTTGGGACCTGGATGTAGCCCTGACAGGTCTCACCAGGCCCCCCTTCGAGCCCCTAGGGGATGCCTCTCTTCCTCATCTTACGATAAAGACGGTACTCCTTTTGGCGCTCGCCTCAATCAAGAGGGTAGGGGATCTACAGGCTTTCTCCGTGTCCCCTGACTGCCTAGAATTCGGACCCAGGGATTCTCACGTTATCCTGAGACCTCGGCCCGGTTACGTGCCCAAGGTTGCCACCACTCCCTTTCGGGACCAGGTGGTGAACTTACAGGCGCTCCCCACTGGGGAGGAAGACCCAACCCCGTCCGTGTTGTGTCCAGTACGCGCGCTGCGCCTCTACTTAAACAGCACACAGAGCTTCAGGAGCTCGGATCAGCTCTTTGTCTGTTTCGGAGGTCAGCAACAGGGGAGAGCTGTCTACAAGCAGAGGTTGGCCCACTGGATTGTGGATGCTGTCAAGGCAGTTTACCAATCCCTAAATCACCTGTGCCCCCTAGGAGTGAGGGCCCACTCCACCCGGGGTGTTGCCTCCTCTTGGGCCTTGTCACGGGGGGCCTCTCTCGCAGACATTTGCAGAGCTGCGGGTTGGGCTACACCCAACACCTTCGCAAAGTTTTACAACCTCCGCGTAGAGCCGGTGTCAGCCCGCGTCCTGCATGGCCACATGTAGGACCGGCAACTGGTAGGGTGTACGCCTGTTCGGTTCTTTTCCCCCTCTCTCGAGTGGGTCAGTATACCGATTCAGCCTCCATTCTTTCCCCACTGGGCGAAGAACAGGCACTCCATCCATCACTAAGCAAGCACCCTCTGGGGCGGGCTGGGCAGAGCAGCCCTGCCCCTTAGGCCGGGTATCTCCGGAGTTATTCGCTACATAGCTCTAACCGGACCTAGTGCTACCAGACGTTGCAACTCCCCAGTAGGGCGGTTTTGTCTGATGTATCTTCATGCTGGTTCCCACCTTGGTAAACCCATGACTCCCCGGGTGGACCTCCACCTCGCGGTTTTCTCTTCAGCCGCACTTTCTTCCCATGAGTTCTTCCCCATCGGTGAGACCATGTTAGTATCTCCACTATTCTCCTCCCTGCGGTAGGAAGTGGTCTCTGTAGCGCATCCCCCACTTGAGGAAGTAGCGCTTACCCAGTGCCTTACGGTTCCGGGCGGCTTCTCGCTGTTAGAGAAACAAGGCCGCCGCCTGTGAGGCCGAAGGTAGGGGCCTTCCCACCTTTCAAGAAAGCTCTGGGACCCCCTACCTACCCACTGGTAGGTTACAATTTCGCGGTAGCGTTCACGGCTGACACGCCCAGGCCAGTCACCGTCGCTTCGTTGAGACTGTGACAGGGCACAGTGTTATGGCGTTTTCCATTGGAACCCCATCTGTCGGTTCGACACAACGTCAAGAGACCGACAGAAAAGGAACGTCTCGGTTACGTTTGTAACCTCGGTTCCCTGATGGAGGGAACGAGACGTTGTGTCATCTTGCCACAACACGTGCTGTCCTCAGCAGCAGTCGTGAGAGGTCTCAGGCTCCTCAGAACTAAGGTGAATGAATGATGCACGCCGTCACCCTTTTATACCCGGATGTCCGGGGCGGAGTCCGGCATGCAAATTTCATTTGCCAATTTTCATTGGCCTTTTCTAAGTAGTCAGAAGCGATTGGTTCTCAGGGACGAACCCCATCTGTCGGTTCGACACAACATCTCGTTCCCTCCATCAGGGAACCGAGGTTACAAACGTAACCGAGACGATAAAGAAGGACGTGGTCACCTGACATGTCTTCACCACAAAATTTCAAATGCTATTAGATTATTAATGATAATCTTAAACTATAATTTACCTTATTAGTAAGTTTATTTATTTTATTTAGCCTTGTTGTACAAGCTCTCTGGAGCTTGTGCAGAGGCAGCAGCTTTTGCCAGAGGGGAACTGGAATCCCCTGGTTGGGCCTGGGTTCTCCTGAGTTTTTTTTTCTCGATTAGAGTTTTGGGTTCCTCGCCACCGTTTGCATACTGTTTTTTGCACTATTTGTCTGGCCAGGGGGGCTGCTTTAGAATTTTAAAGTTTTACTTACTGTAATTAATATTGCATATAGGAATTTATAGTCTGTTATATTTGACCTTTGGTTCTCTCTCCTTTATCTTAAATGTGTGCTCTCACTGAGCGTGTGTGTGTGCGTGCGTGCGTGTCTGTGCATACTTGTCTGTGTATGTGTCTGTGTGCGCGCCTCTGTGTGTGTGTGTGTGTGTGTGTGTCTATGTCTATGTGTGTTAGTACGTGTGCATATTGTGTGTGTGGAGTGTTTTGTATGTGGGTATGTCTGTCTTCTGTGTTTTCAACTTTTTCTTGTTTTTGCAGGTACAACTTTGATTGTTTTGCTTATAGTCAATATGTCTTATGTACAGCTGCTTTGTAACAATGAAAATTTTAAAAAGCGCTATATAAATAAATAAAAATAAATAAAATACTGTATATGCAGTCCATACTGTGAACTACCATTCAACAGGGATGCAAACTCATGGAGGTGAAAAAAGGTGACAATGATGCGAGACCCCCCAATGCTATACTATACAATGCTATATATATATATACAGTATATACTGTACATACAATTGTGCTGAAAAGTTTGCATACCCTAGGTAAATATGATCAAGGAAGGCTGTGAAAATAAATCTACATTGTTATACCTTTGGATCTTTTTTTATCTTACCTTTTCATTGGAGAATAAGAATTTTTAATAGGAGGATGTCATTAGAATCAACTGAGGAACAGCGGTTCAGTTCAACTTCATAATTGGCCTGGACTGTTAAACTCAGATAATCTGAACATTTTCTAGCTAAAAATAATGTGACTAGATCCATGAAGAATTTTATGCTTTAATAGTAATTTAATCGTTGGTTGCAAAGACATGAATAATAACAACACATACAACACATGGTAAATGAGATTCACAGAGCTCACAAATGGTTAAAACATGTAAAGAATACATCCAAGCCATCAAAAAAAAAAAAAAAGCAAAATCGCTTTTACACTAATTTATTTCTTAAATAATTTATTTTTTAATTTAATACAGATTTATTAATGATTCATAAACTTTAAAATTTGAAATACTGAAACATTAGTCAAAACTTACTGTGAATGATGTGTCCTCAGAATGTCAGGTCTCAGGCAAACAGATCCACCTACGCCTGGCCGAACCGCTCCCATATGAGCCGGACTGCATGGGGATGGAGTCGCCATTCTCCGCAGGGCGTTCCCTGATGAGAGAGCGCATCGGCTGTCTGGTTCAGGTCACCCGGCATGAAAGTGGCTCGCAGGGACTTGGTCACCAGCTGACTCCAGAGGAAGAGGCATCGGGTGAGTCGTGACATCTGCCGTGAGCGTATGCTGCCTTGGTGATTGATGTACGCCACAGCAGCAGTGCTGTCCGACCGGACCAGCACGTGTTTGTCCTGCACGAGGGGCCGGAGCCTCCTCAGTGCCAAAAGGACAGCCAGCAACTCCAGGCAGTTGATGTGCCACCGCAGCCGGGGACCCGTCCACTGCCCCGATACTGCGTGCCCATTGCACATGGCACCCCACCCCTGCAGGGAGGCATCTGTCGTGACCACGACGCACCTCGAAACCTGCCTGAGTGGAACCCCCTGATAGATGCCTTCCTCTGCGGGGGTCTGCGTCTTGGGTGGCCATCGTCTGGGAGGGCCCTGGAACCGGAGGAGCCGCAGCAGGGGGGTGGGGCTGCACTCAGGACCATGACGACCGATAGGTGGTCACGTCGCGGCAGGATCTGTTTGATCACCTCAGTTTGCTTCTGCACCATGGAGAACTGTTGTGACACGTCCACCACGGTGTCACTAAACAGCCCGGCTTTTTTGAGCCGATTGAGCCACAGATGCCTCTCTTGGACCACGAGTGTGGACATTGACTGACCCAAGGCATGTGCTGTAGCCTTGGTCACCCGGAGCGCGAGGTCAGTGGTCGTGCATAACTCGCTCATGCGAGTTGGGTCGGCCTTCCCATCGTCCAGGTCCTTCAGGGCTTTAGCCTGAAAGACCTGAAGGACCGCCATAGCGTGGAGGGCGGAAACGGCCTGTCCTGCAGCATTGTAAGCCTTTGACACGAGTGTCGAAGAAAGCTTACAAGCTTTGGACGGAAGTCTAGGTCGACCCCTCCAGGTGGCAGCTGTCTGCGGGCACAGGTGCACCGTGACTGCACGCTCCACCTGGGGGATGTCGACACAGCCTTTGGTCGCCCCACCATCCAGGGAAGTAACAGCCCCCGAGCCCGCTAGCCTGGAACGCACCGAGAACGGTGCATTCCAGGACTTAGTGAGCTCCTCATGCATGTCCGGGAAAAATGGCACCAGGGCAGTGCGTGGCTTTTGACCAAACTTCGACCCCAAAAACCATGAATCCAGCCGCGAGCGGTTGCCCGGGCAAGCATGGCTGACATCTCAGCGTCGGCCTCGTCTTGAGCTTGACTGCCCAGGGGAGAGGTCTTGTGCATGTGATGCAAGGAGATAGCTGTCCGATGCTATGACAGAGAGTTTGTCCTCATATCTCTGTGGAGTCTGCCTACTATGGGATGGTCTACCGCCGCCCATCGGGGACGAGCCAGGTGAGTGTGCTGGGGTATGGGTGGTCCGCGAAGCCGAAGCTGATGGAGCGACATCCATAGGAACCCCCAAATCACCCCCGCTGCTCGCCGAAGCAGTCGACCTCGCCAAAGCGGCAGTTGAACTCGCTTGGGAAGCAGACAGGGTGGCGGCAGCGTTCACAAAGAACGTAGCCAGCCGTGACCGTAACACCTTAATCACCATGTTCTCACAGACAGAACATGCCGGATTGACAAACCCTGCCTCAGCATGCTTGACCCCCAAGCATGTGACGCAGGTGTCATGCCCGTCTGACTCAGGGATGAGTCTGTCACTACCAAGGACACAGCTGAGACATGTGAGACATGCGTGCAACTGTGAGAAATTTGCTCTTTTCGGTCTGTAGCTCGCTGCCGAGACGCCCAGGGGAAGTCCGCTCTCAGGAGGGAGAAGTCCGCTGCTCTGCATCGTAAATCCAGCAGTATCGTGAAGAGTCTCGAAGAGATAATGCTTGACAATCATATGCCACGCAGGTTCCGAAGAACAAAGGATGAATGAATGTCCGCCGCCATCTTCCTTTTATACCCGTTTGCACGGGGCAGGGACTGGCGTCCGTATGCCATTCGCCAAGCCCATTGGCGTTTTAAAATTCCTCTCGGAGATGATAGGTTCTCAAGATCAAACCACAGTCTGTCTCTCAACACAACGTCGAGAGATCGACTGAAGGGGAACCTTTTTTTTTAAGAGTGTACACAGGTAACGCCTGCCCGCTAGAGACAACATAGTTTTCAATCCATTGAAATGGCATGACATATAATGTAAAAAGCTGCTCTAAGATCCAGACATTCAGTCACCATCAGATATTTGTTTTTCACTTTGAGAAGTTCTGTCTCTGTGCTGTAGTTTGGCCTAAATTCTGATTCACGAGTTCGCCTATGCAGATAATAACAATAGAGCAAGGGTAGAAAATGGTATGTGTATTTGGCATGCTGTCCTGGGAGCGGGCTCCGAGCTCGCCGGTTCCTACCGAACCCGGAGCACTCCCCCCGATCGGGGCGAGTGCACTGAGCTTGGAACTGGCCTGAACCCAGAGCACACCCCCCGTGTTCCTGCGGGTGAAGCAGGCTCGAGGAGATGAACCGGGGTGGTGGAGGGATGCTGCAAGCTCTAGCGAGAACGCAGGTAAGACAGCTTGTCTATTTATAGGAGAGCTCACTTTAGCTGATAGGGTAGATGCTGTGATTGCTGATTGCGGATCAGCCGAGGTGATTATCTGCTCCTGTTCCTCCCGAACTTTGTTAATTAAACATCATTTAAGTGTTTATTGATGCTTTTTGGTGGATACATACATAGTATGCATACATTTTGGTGGAAACTACTACGGAATTCTCAAAGAAAAATCATTTCTAACAGATTTATTCGCAAGTAAATTATTTTCAATGTCAAGTTGACTCAAACTACCGCGATAAGCCTGTGTTATTAGTTTTGACGCGCCGCTTTGACAAGAGCCGCTGCAGTAAAGTGTGAGTCTAACAGAAAGTAAAACGAGACAGACTTACTTAAAACACACCCTATAATCAACACCTTATAACACACCTGTCCCGTTTATAATCTGGTCTCTAGATATTTGTTTGTTATATATAGCTGTTCTCCTGATGTTTATGCATATACTGTATTTATACTTACCTTTTGTGTTAGATATTCTTTAGACATTGTCTGTCTTTAATATAGGTTTGTAGCAAGTCCCCACAAAGCTAATAAATCCTCCATAAGAATCATTTACAGAGCCCTGTTTACCATGCACTATATTGTGCATACTTCTGATCATTTTGTGCATATATTGTACTTTTTGGGCTCTGTTATACACCCCACTTATAAGAAGTATTCATAGGAATGATATTACCATAGATGTGTTAATAATCAGACCAAAAGGTGAATGAATGAGCACGCCGGCTTCCCTCTTATACCCGGACATCCGGGGAGGAGCCCGGCATGCAAATTTCATTCGCCAATTTTCATTGGCCTTTTCAATATACTCAGAAGATGATAGGTTCTCAAGACAACCCCATTCTGTCGGTTCGACACAACGTCTCGTTCCCTCCATCAGGGAACCGAGGTTACATCCGTAACCGAGACGTTCCCTGATGGAGGGAACGAGACGTTATGTCCTTCTTACCACAACGCTTCGCCGTCCACTGCAGCAACTGGGAACGCCTCTCAGGTTCCTCAGCCCAAAGGTGAATGAATGGGCACGCCATCTTCCTTTTTATACCCGTATGTATGGGGCGGAGACTGGCATGCCAAGCCATTCGCCAACTTCATTGGCCTTTAAAAAGTACAAGTTCGACACAACATCTCGTTCCCTCCATCAGGGAACTGAGGTTACATATGTAACCAAGACATCTTCCAGTACAAATGTCAAAAATTTCTTGAATCGTGATGCATTTTCTTGATGAGCAAAATGACCTAAGAAAATAAGTCTAGTTTTTAGACAAAAAATATGAAATTTCAGTGAATTTGTGCTTAAAACAAGCAAAATAATCTGCCAATGAGGTAAGAAAAATAATCTTGAATTGAGTGACTAAGAAAAGGGTCAACCTTAATTCAAGATATTTTTTCTTACCCCATTGGCAGATTATTTTGCTTGTTTTAAGCACAAATTCACTGAAATTTCATATATTTTGTCTAAAAACAAGACTTATTTTCTTAGGTCAAGAAAATGCATCTTGATTCAAGAATCTTTAGCCATTTGTGCTGGAAAACAAGACAAAAATACAAGTAAGAAAGTCATTTCTGCAGTGTATATAAAAATGGTTCCTCTCATGAAGCATAGTTTTGAGTATACAACCCCAATTCCGGAAAGGTTGGGACGTTTTTTAAATTTGAATAAAGTTTTGTGCATAAAATTGCAAAGGTTTCTCAGTTTAAACATTTGTAATGTTCTCTATGTTCTATGGTGAATAAAATATTGGCTCATGTGATTTGAAAGTCATTGTATTCAAATAAAAAAAAAAACGTCCCAACATTTCCAGAATTTGTGTTGTTCTTCGTGTATAAGATGCTAGTACTAGTTCACTTTGTGAGAATTCATGAACGCAAATGTACAGATGTTTGATGCTCATTTGTTTAACA
This sequence comes from Triplophysa rosa, assembly GCF_024868665.1. Taxonomy (NCBI): domain Eukaryota; kingdom Metazoa; phylum Chordata; class Actinopteri; order Cypriniformes; family Nemacheilidae; genus Triplophysa; species Triplophysa rosa. The sequence continues at coordinate 576,061 of NC_079890.1, forward strand.
GTTGCAGTGATTTTAATCTCAGTGAGCAATAATAAATCATTCCGTCATGAACTTCAGAACCTCCAGAGATCATCAGAGAGAAGATCATCTGATCACATCTGATTCAGTCAGACTTTCTCTCTCTCTCTCTCTCTTCAGTATCTATTCTCTCTCTGCTGGACTCACAACATGATGAAGGGTGGACACAGATTTCCCCGGCGAGCCTCCGGGCATCTCTCTCTCTCTCTTAAACTCATGATACTGAGAGAATGACTGATCATGATTGGATTAAGCCTCATTATCTGACAACCTATCAGAAACAACAGCAACCTGATACACTCACATCCGTGCTGGAAACGACTTCATCTGTTCTATATAACTGATGGATGCATGAGAGAGACACTCAGAGATTCAGAGAAAAACAAACGTGAATGAATCATAAAGTTAAAGTCAATCTACGGCAAGTCCTCACAAACATCCTAAACAAACGTGTGCGTGTGTGCGTGTGTGATGCACGGGCGTCTGCTTTTGTTTACAAGCAGAATTTGCGAGCAATCTCCAGTTTCACAGCATGATCCACGCACACGCGCGCGCACACACACACACACACACACACACACGCACACACACACACACACACACACACACACACACACACACACACACACACACACAGAGGAAAAGACAGAGAACAGATGGTCCAGGTTGTTATGTAGGCACTGAAAGTATTCTGCTCTCAGCTCTTGGGTGTTTGTCATGACAGAAAGACATTTTTTATTGTTTTCAAGACATTTTGTTCATTAAATGCATATAAATGTAGCTTGAAACATCAGCAGACTTGGTGACATTTGTAAATTTGCACTCCGTCTAGTTGACTAACATCATCTAACAGTGATACTGCACACGTCACGCATCACTGAACATTTCTGTCATTTTATTATTCAAATGTTCAGAGCAATGACAAAACTTTAAACTCATTTCACAAACGATATCTGAAGCAGCAAAACTAAAGGATGATGGCAGGGTAACACGTTTCCAAGAAAAGTTTTAGCATCAAGATATAACGTATTAAAGAAAAATCATGACACAGGACATAAACGTGTTAAAAGTTAAAGAAACAGAGACGGATCACGTGTCCTGTCTGATCAGATATCGTCCTATATCGCCTGTAAAGAACATAAAAGTACAGACAATACACACACACTCACAGTATTTATTTGACACTTATATCCAGATGAAATCATCATGTGTATCATGTTGTGTCCGTATCTGTAGACATTCAAGTCCCTCCATGAATACTGAAAAAAATCTCCCACTTGCCTCCCTGCCAGCTGTTGCCATGGAAACGGTCCCATTGGTTGGCATGGTGCGCTCTCGGGAGTGCCAAGTAACTGACATCCCATAGTTGACAGGGGAGACAGCCAGATCACCTTATGTGTTAATGATATCATTTTAACATAAAAAAGTCATGTTTATATTCTCGCTCATCTGAGCAGACGTGTGCAGAGGTCATGTGACCTTCTTGAATCTCAATGTCACCAGCTTGAGAGAGTAAATATCATGTATTACTAACACATGAAACCAGTAGGAGCTCCTCAACATCAATGAGATTAAACTGAGAGCAATGGAAATGTTTGCTCAAGACTCATCTGTGTCTCACAAATTTCTCCTGAGAAATGTCACAAAAATGTCTCCAGAGTTTCAGAAGACATGTCAACAATGTGTCAAACTGAGCTCAGATTTGTCAAGTCTGTAATTAAAAAAGTCAATATAATTGAAGATCTCAATAGCAACTCAAACATTTCTCATCAAATTAACTCAAATCCAGATGATTTGACCTCGATAAAACCTACATTCATTTACACCTCCAGACTCTTCGCTCCTCTTTTGATTCTCTTTTGATTTCTCATAAAAGCAATTTGAGACTTAAATGAAACACAACAGAGAACTCCATCAAATCTCCTCCGGGCAGAAGCTTAAGAACAAACCCAGAGAGAAAACAAAGCAGGCAAACAACCAGAAAACCTCAGCAGCTTAGACTAAATCTCACACTAATGCCATTTATTCCAACAGAATGTGTGTGTGTGCGTGTGTGTGTGTGTGTGTGTGTTCATGTTTGTATATCCCGGTGGGGACCTAAACCTGAATGCACACCAACACATGGGGACTCGTGTCACCGTGGGGACCAAAATTGAGGTCCTCATGGGCAAAAAAGCTAATAAATTGTACAGAACAATATTTTTTACAAATCTAAAAATGCAAAAAGTGTTCTATGATCTTTAGGTTTAGGGGTTGGGTTAGGGATAGGGGATAGAATATACAGTTTGTACAGTATAAAAAACATTACGCCTATGGACTGTCCCCACGGAGATAGTAAACGAGTTATGTGTGCGTGTGTGTGCGCGCGTGTGTGTGTGTGTGTGTGTTTGTGCATGTGTGTGTGAGATAATTGAAAGTGAAGTGAAATGACCTATTAGTCAGATATGGTGACCCATACCCGAAATGTGACCTCTGCTTTTAACCCATCCAGAGAGTAGTGAACACACGCACAGCAAGTGGTGACCACACGTACACCCGGAGCAGTGGCCAGCTGTCACTGGAGCAAGTAGGGGTCAGGTGCCTTGCTCAAGGGCACCTCAGTCGTTACCCGCCGGCCCTGAGGATCCAACCGGCAACCTTCTGATCACGAGTCCGATTCTCTACGCTGATGTTATGAATGTCGATCTCTTTATGAACTCTTCTCTGCTGTGACCTTTGACCTCGTCTTTGACACAATCACTCAAACCTCCACAACCATTCTCTGCACACCTCACACACACATCCTAAACAACAGTCTTTGTCCTGTTGTCATCATTAAACATGATACACTGACAGAACACATCTGTGCGAGCGTGCTAGGGGTTATTATAAAGTTTGTAGTACTGTCTAGAATCGTACGGTTGAGCGTTTGACGTCAAAACTGCAGGCCAGTATTTAAAAGACACTTTTTGACATTTCAGAGAATTTTGAGATTGACATTTTACATCTCTTACGTCTACAACAGATCCTCACTTCAACAGCTCTTCTTCACATACAACAATAATCCTGATGTGCGAAAGACTTCAAGACAAAGTGTTTGCACATGTAAAACTATTAAAACAGATCATCAAATAAATCAAATAAATATGGCCACATTATTCTTTTTAAAAAGAACTACAACTAAATGAAAACGAGAAGCATTGTGTTCATCTCAAAGGCAGCCGTTTGGTCGGTCCATGAAACTCTTCAGGTGTTATTTTACAGGTGACGTGAATCACTGATCTGAGATCAGTTTGTAAAATTTCACACGGCATGAACGTGATGAAACTGCTTCATGATGGTTATTTTCTGATAGGACGCAGGTGCACATGTGCTACTGAGTCTGCAAAACACTGCATGAATTATTAAACTCGTTCAGAAATCTCTTAAAGACACAGCACTCATTTCACAGCGGAGGACAGATCAATCCAGCTGAAGTTGTAGATTCAACCCTAATGAAACACATGTTGACCAGCTGCTAATAACAGAGTTGACTTGAGGACTACAGGCAGGCAGATGTTGGTCAAATCTAAACTCTTCTTCAGGAGCGGCGGGACTGATGTTTCCAATCAGTAGAACAATAAAACACTTATTATACTGACAACATGAGTTTGACCGGTGTGAGGGTTTATATTTCACCAGCCGATAATTGCCCAATCATTTCTGAATTATAGTCAATTAAATTACAGCTGTTCATAATGAACATAAATGATGACAGTAAACACCTGTCACACGCCACACACTATAAACACAATCACATCACACACACGCACGCACGCACACACGCACGCTCGCACACACACACACACACACGCACACACGCACGCACGCACACACACACACACGCACGCACACACGCACGCACGCACGCACGCACACACACACACACGCACACACACACACACACGCACACACACACACACGTGTTCTGAGATTTCCAAAACGCACACATTACAATCTAAACACAAACTAACCATTAATACTTTTCTCAGTCAGAGAAACATGAGATACATGCACTTTACTTTTTAGGTAACACTTTACTTGAAGGGGTGTTCATAATCATGACATTAAGCAATACATCATAACCTGTCAGTGTCTTTGTCATGACAACTTGACATTACCAAGACAACATGAAATGTCATAAATCTGTCATAAACATGTTCATTTGTACCACTGTAGTTGAGGTCAAGAAAAGTCTTCATGACACTGTTATAAAACTATTTGACAGAGTATTAACACTTAATGACATTTTAATGCAACATCCTCCATCCCATATGACATACGTATGTCGTTTGTCCCTTCCTCAAATACGACAAAAATTGACAAACAAGACTATCGCCTACCGTCATTAAAAATGTACATTTTAGGGTATTATTTTGCAATAATAGCAGGTGTTGTGTTTTTTTTTTTCATTTCAAAATGTCGTGATAACTGTATTTACATTACACATACACAGATATTCAGGACTTTTGAGCAAGTAACACAACGCATTTATTTATTAAATAACAGAAAACGCATGATACAGATACAAAACAGTTAAACATTTTAAAACGTACAAATATTCCAAGTGTACCGAGGTGAAACGATTGATTTATATGAGGGACAGACGCGAAAGCCATCACCATCTGCTGTCTTCCGGTTTCTGCTGCTGCGTTTCCAGATTTTCAGTGTGAAATGCTATTGGCTCTCGTTACCGATGACGTAATTCTAATGTTCCGGCTTGTTTACAGATGTGTTGTTGATGTCCGTAAAATAATAATAATAAAAAAAGATGCGTTGATGTCCGTTCCCGGAGTTCCTCAAACTAAGTTATTGTATGGCTTCAGTTCAGAAGGTTTGCAAAGCCACTTGTTCGTAATACGTTTATACTGTTTTGTTCATTTTATGGAATAAATACATGTGACTGTAATTTTACTTGTGTGTTGTGTTTAATGGTTGACAAGGTTTCGGGTAAGGGGTGGGATAGGAGATAGGCGCTCATAAAATATCTTTGACATTGGTAATGTCAAGTTGTCATGAGAAAGACACTGACAGGTTATGATGTATTGCTTTATGTCAAGTTGTCATAACAAAGACAACTCAAAAAATGTCATCATTGCATTAAAAATGACATAAATCAGCGAATGAAACTTAATGACAGTTGTCATAAACATGCATAAAATCTTCTTCATATTCATGACATGTGTCATGTCATGATTATGAAGGTGTCATGTCAGTCTTATGAATACCCCTTCAAGTAAAGTGTTACCACTTTTTATTTCATATTTTATTTAGAAAAGAAGGACAGATTTTCCTGTTTCTTTACATTCAGATGCGTTGCTGGTAGGCAGACATGCTCAGTGAATAAAAGCCCGTTTTCTTCAGCACAAACTTTCTCGAAGTCTCAACAGCCTAGAGCAGCGACAGTCGGAAGCACACTCTGTAAACTATTTAAAACTGATGTTTGTCATGAAACAGGTGGAAGAACCCAATTGCAGGCAGGTGCGGTTGAAGGGGTTAACACATGACTTTATTATAAACAAAAAAACACAAAACAAAGACCTACGATGGGGTATAACATTAAAGACAGGAATAACACGGAAGTAGACTGCTATCAATAAACTGACATAACACTAGAAAAGAACTAAACTAAACACTTACTGGACTGGACAATATCTCGACAGCGGGAGCACGAGCAAGAAAACTGTAACACTGGTAAGGACACGGGAAGACAAGGCATACAATCACACACATTGACCGAACACAGGACAATGAAACATGAGGACTATTTAAAGGGAAGACAAACGAAGGGTAATCAACGAGGGCAGGTGGGAAACATTAGACACGGCAGGGAAGCAATACATGAAACGAGAGGGGCGGGGCCAATGACAAGACACGAGAAAGCACATGAGATGTAAAAACGTAAACAACCCATGGCTTTCTCACATAAAACCTAAGGACTCTGTCCCGATCCTGCCACACGACTAGAAATTCATGAACAAGATGGCAGGACCGTGACAATGTTTGCCAACATTTTCTTTCCAATACATCTGCAGTTATTCATCAAATGATACACTGGTATCATACAAGTAGGGTTGTATATCGTTTTTTCACGATATATCAGCACAATAACACCGTGAACATTTGCTTAGCTGTGGAAGTAATAAACGGAGGTTCCCCTTTAGTCAGTCTCTCGACATTGTGTTGAGAGACAGACTGGGGTTTGATCTTGAGAACCTATCATCTCCGAGAGGAATTTTAAAACACTAATGGGCTTGGCGAATGGCACACAGATGCCAGTCCCCACCCCGTGCATACGGGTATAAAAGGGAGATGGCGGCGACCATTCACTCATCCTTTGTTCTTCAAAACCTTTATGTCAAGCGCTTTAATCTCTTCGAGATCTTCTAGACTCTTCCAGACTGCTGGATTTACGATGCAGAGCAGCAGACTTCTCCCTCCTGACAGCGGACCTCCCAAGGGCATCTCGGCAGCGAGCTACAGACCTAAAAGAGCAAATTTCTCACAGTTGCGAGCATGTCTCGCAGCTGTGTCCTTGTGTGTGAAAGACTCATGCCTGAGTCAGATGGGCACGACACCTGCATTTCTCGGGACGGAGCGTGGTCAAAAGCCACGCGCCCATGGTGCCATTCTTCCCGGAAGTGCATGAGGAGCTCATTAAAGTCCTGGAATGTGGCATTCTCGGCGCGTTCCCGGCTAGCGGGCTCAGGTGCTGTTACTTCCCTGGATGGTGGGGCGGCCAAAGGCTATGTCAACATCCCCCAGGTGGAGCATGCAGTCGCGGTGCATATGTGCCACCTGGATGGGTCGACCTAGACTACCTTCCAAAGCTTGTAAGCTTTTTTCGACACTTGTGTTGAAGGCTTACAATGCTGCGCGACAGGCCGCTTCCGCCCTCCGCGCTATGGCGGTCCTTCAGGCAAAAGCCCTGAATGGCATGAGCAAGTTACGCACGGTCACTGACCTCGTGCTCCGGGCGACGAAGGCCACGGCACGTGCCTTGGTTCGGTCGATGTCCACACCTTTGGTCCAAGAGAGGCATCTGTGGCTCTGTTTGGTGACACCGTGGAGGATGTGTCACAACAATTCTCCATGGTGCAGAATCAGGCTGAGGCAATCAAACAGATCCTGCCGCGCCACGACCTGGCCACCTATCGGTCGTCACGGTCCCGAGCGCAGCTTCGCCCCCCCGCGGCGGCTCCTCCGTTACCGGGGCCCTCCCAGACGATGGCACGCCAGAGGCGCAGACCCCCGCCAAGGACGGCATCTTCCCCCTGTCAGCCCGCTAAGAAATCCTCTAAGCGGCCCGACGAGAAGAACCCAGGGAGTTTAACATCGGGCCTGACCCCGGCCATTCCATCGCCCACGGGTCGGAGAGGGACGCTGCCTGCTGCTTATCAGGGCCTGGCGCCCACATTCTCACAAAAAGAGTTTTTCTCCCTGGGTTTTCTCTCTCCACAGCACCCTCGACTCGACAGTGTCCTGGACAAAACACGCTGCCGGCCGCAACCTCCACCGGACGTTGCGTCGGTCAGTGACACCAAGCAGGTAAGTCAACAGAGCCATCAACCTCCCTGAGGTTCCGCCCTGTGTGAGGAGCTTGGCTAGAGTGCACCAGCCCGTCACGCTGGCTAGAGAGGACGATCCATCTTGGTTATGCGATCCAGTTCACAGTTTCGGGGCATTCTCCACACCTCCGTTCGAGGGGAGAACGCTCCCATGCTTCGGGCTGAGGTTGCCACCCTTCTGGCGAAAGGTGCGATCGAACCCGTCCCTCTAACCAAGATGTCTTCCGGGTTTTACAGCCCGTACTTCATAGTGCCCCAAAAAAGGGGGGGGCTGCGTCCCATTCTGGATCTGCGCCTCCTGAACGAGCACCTATACAAGCTGCCATTCAGGATGCTGACGCAGAAGTGCATCTTGGGCTCAGTTCGTCACCGAAATTGGTGCGTGGCAATCGACCTGAAGGATGCATACTTTTACGCCTCCATCCTGCCTCGGCACCGACTGTTCCTGTGGTTCGCGTTCGAGGGAAGAGCGTATCACTACAAGGTCGTGCCCTTCGGTCTGGCTCTGTCTCCCCGGGTTTTTACCAAACTCGTACAGGATACTCAACTATCTTGACAACTGGCTTATCTTGGCACACTGGCAAGATGTGTTGTGTACGCACAGGGACCTCGTGCTCCGGCACCTAGACCGACTGGGCCTACGGGTCAACCAAGAGAAGAGCAAGCTCTCCCCACCTCAGAGCTCCTCTTATCTCGGTATGGAACTAAACTTTGTCCGTATGTCAGCGCGTCTCACCAACGAGTGTGCGCAGTGAGTGCTGAACTGTCTGAAACTCCAGCGATCCCGCTGAAACATTTTCAGTTTCATTTTCTTGAGTGGCTTGCCGCCGGCAGTCAGAGAGACCATCCTACAGGCTAGAGCCTTTATATACACTTATAAGTGGTGTCTCTTCTCGTCCTGGTGTTCTTCCCGCAGGGAGAACCCACTGAGTTACCCGATCGGGTCAGCGTTGGCCTTCCTACAAGAGAGACTCGAGAGCAACCACTCACCATCCATGTTGAAAGTGTATGAAGCCGCTATTGCCACTCATCACAATCTCGTGGAGGGTCTCTCGGCCAACATGACCTGGTCACCAGGTTCCTTAGGGTAGCGAGAAGGGTGAATCCACCTCAACCGCACTCCGTACCCTCTTGGGACCTTAATGTGGTCTTACTGGGCCTTTGTACAGCCCCTTTCGAGCCCCTCAGAGATGCCAGTCTTCCTCATCTAACGATGAAGACGGCACTCTTGCTGGCGCTCGCTTTTATCAAGAGGGTGGGGGACCTCCAGGCATTCTCCGTGTCCCATGGGTGCCTAGAATTCGGGCCCGGTAGTTCTCACGTTATCCTGAGACCCCGGCCAGGTTACGTGCCCAAGGTTCCCACCACTCCCTTTCAGGACCAGGTGGTGAACCTGCAGGCGCTCCCCTCTGGGGAGGAAGACCCAACCTCAAACGTGTTGTGTCCAGTATGCGCACCGCACCTCTACTTGGACCGCACGCAGAGCCTTAGATGCTCTGAGAAGCTCTTTGTCTGTTTTGGAGGACAGCACAAGGGGAGGGTTGTCTCCAAACAGAGATTGGCGCACTGGATTGTGGATGCCATTGCTTTGGCATACCGGTCCCAAGATCGCCCGTGCCCGCTTGCAGTGAGAGCCCACTCCACCCGGGGTATGGCCTCCTCGTGGGCACTGGCTCAGGGCGCCTCTCTGGCAGACATATGTAGTGCTGCGGGTTGGGCTACGTCCAGTACCTTCGCAAGGTTTTACAACCTCTGCGTGGAACCAGTGTCAGCCCATGTCTTACACGCTGCCAGTATGTATAGTTGGCAACTGGGTTGGGCGTATGCCTGCGAAAGCGCCTTCTCCCCTCTCGAGGCTAGTCTAGCGTGCTATTTTAGCCTCCTTACTTCCCCCCTTAGGGCGAAGTACAGGCATTCCATCCATCACTAAGCATTGGCAATTGTGGTAACAGACCGGGCGGAGCGGTCTGTGGTAACCAAGTCCAGTACTGGTAGAGTCGCCCCTGCTCAGGTGGACCCCTATACTCGAACTGTTGCCCCATACGTAGTGACTCCCCTGCAGGGTCGTCCCGTATGTTGAATTCCTCACTCTTGGTTCCCCTGTCAGTGAACCTGTGACCTCCCCTCCGGTGGATTACCCCACCTGTTCTGTCCCCCCTATTCAGGCGAGCAGTGTTTTCCCCAGTGTTCCTTACGGCGCCGGGCGGCGTCTCGCTAATAGAGACGAATGCCACCGTCCGTGATGGCCGTCGGTACGAGCCTCTCAGGGTATGCTACTAAGTACTGATCCCACTGGAAGATTACGTCTCGCAGTAGCGCTCACTTGTGACTCGCTAGTCCAGTCAGTGTCGCTCCGCTGGAGGTCATGATGTGGCTCAGTGCCATCAACACAACGTCGAGAGACCGACTGAAGGGGAACGTCCTGGTTACGACTGTAACCTCCGTTCCCTGATGGAGGGAACGAGACGTTGTGTCTTCACGCCACAACGCTTCGCTGATCCGCTGCAGCAACCGGGAGATGTCTCTCAAGTTCCTCAGCCCAAAAGATGAGTGAATGGCCGCCGCCATCTCCCTTTTATGCCCATATGCACGGGGCGGGGACTGGCGTGCGTGTGCCATTCGCCAAGCCCATTGGCATTTTAAATTCCTCTCGGAGATGATAGGTTCTCAAGATCAAACCCCAGTCTGTCTCTCAACACAACGTCTCGTTCCCTCCATCAGTCGTAATCAAGATGATCTCACCTACACAAACGCAGAGTCGTTTTTACTTGCTTGACTCTCCACTGACTCACGCTGACGTGTATAACATAACGCTGAAGGACTTCCCTATGATTTCCATATGATTTCTGTGATGCAGAGAGATCCTGGAATCCAGTCATGAACACGGAATTTACAGTAAATAGCGCAAATGACACAAAAAACGTGCCGTTTGATTGATGGATAAAAACCAGTTCAACAGTTAAGTTACTTGTTTTCTTTTCTGTGAATACTAAAAAGACTGCTATAAAAAACAAAACAAAAAACAGCTTGTTCTGGGTATATAAGAACGCCGCTTTTGAATATTTTAAAATTTAATTTGAGAAAACACACTTAAACTAAACTTCGTCAGTTCACCACAACCCATCAAAATAAAAGTTCGGTTGAACTAAAACACATTGTAACAGAATTATATTTTGATTGTAAAATAAAATGTAAGTTATAATGACAACCTTAATATTGTGGTTAATAATAATAAAAATGCAACTATTTGAACATTATTTTTATGTCTCCATGTTTTAATTTGTGCCCCACAAATACGTTGTTTAAATTTGATTACGAATGTTTAAAAAGTTCATATAAGTCAATATTTATATTAACGTTATATTACTTTAAAAAATGTAACATTTTGTATGACTCTTGCTTTAATAGGATGTGTCCATCTTTATTTGTTTCTTTTATTTAAAAGGGATTCAATGCTTACACGACAGTGTTAAGTTTTATATACTTTAAAGCATTTTTTTCTTTCGTTTAAGGGTCATTGTTGCTGATGATGATAAAATAATAATCATCGTATTTTTTAATATCATATACAGTATAACTGTCAAACCGTGATATTTTGTCAGGCAGTTCATGCCGTGAAAATGTCATACAGTTACAACCCTATATAGCCTACAAGATAAAAACTAAAATATGAACATTCAAAATGACAGAGATATGACTTTGGTTAACATATTTTAGTTGTTGTTGGACAGATATTAGACTCTATATGTGTTCTGTCAAAATCTGAACAACATAAAGAAACGCCACAGATCCACAGCTGTACAAGAGACTGGGAACACTGGGAAATGATCAGAACCCTGCACACACACACACACACACACACACACACACACACACACTATTTACATTGTGTGTGAGAACCATGGAGCGGGTCTTTAATACGGGATTCATTTCAGTTTTTAGAAGCATGAAGCATCACAGCCACGGGCCACTCAATATGAGTAAACATTTCATCTTTCATTGACAAATTCAGAATTCTAATCTTCCAGCGCTCATTGTAATGCAAACATTCACACGGTCCTGAAGGCCCTGCGACCGAACCGCCAAAATCATATGAAATATCCTCACACAACACTTCAATGCATGAGCGCAACAGCTCATAAATGAAACATACGCTTCAGCTTTACAGATTAGAGAAATACATTCCATCAAAACACATTTGAGGATAAATCATTCTCATCTAAACTCTTCTGGTGTCTGTGACGTTTTCATCGCATTACATGACAACCACTGGACTTCACACAAACATCATTCAAACCGCATTAAAATCCAGCTGGAATCATCTGTGGACTATTGAGAAAAGGTCCTGCTAACAGTTGATTCTGTGCATTTAAAACTAAAGCCCTCGTGACATTTCTTTCTTCTTCAGAATGCAGAAATAGATGAAATGAAGATCCGGTGGGTGGATAAAGTCGCTTTAACACTTAGTCAAACACAAGTGTGACAGCGGGGAAATATCTCCTCACATTCAAACACAATCAATTTTGGGCAGAAACAACTTGAATCTATAAAAGCGCTTAATTTCTCATCTCTTCATTATTTATGTCGTTGTGTGTTTTTTCTCTTGAAGGCAGACGCAGTACTTCTGATCAAACCTGAAGCTCTTTGGCCGTTCTATTAGGTGTTAAGAAGTTTATTTCAGCACATCGGTCAATCACAACAGTGATTTACACACAGGGAAATATTGAATGCAAAACCACACACACACAACTCACAATTTCACACATAAGAATGAGTTGAATCTACAGAGGACATTACTGTAACATCATTGTTCACAACCTGCTTTATAAAAAAGAAAAAGATTAAGAAAATCAGCACTCCAGGTGTGTGTGCATGTGTGTGCGTGTGTGTGTGTGTGTGTGCATGCGAGTGCGCCTGTGTGTGTGTGTGCATGTCTATGTGTGTGCGCGCGTGTGTGTGTGGGAAGGGTAAACCCTATGGTACGGGGACAAAATGTCCCCACAAAGATGGCAATATCCAAAACCCTTGTCCTTGTGGGGACATTTATTGGTCCCCATGAGGAAACAAGCTTATAAATCATACAGAATGAACTTTTGTGAAAATGTAAAAGAGCAGACAGTTGTGTGTGATTGTTAGGGTTAGGGGGAGGGAATATGAGATACAGTTTGTACAGTATAAAAACCATGTGTGTGTGTGTGTGTGTGTGCGCCTGTGTGTGTGCATGTCTATGTGTGTGTGTGTGCGCCTGTGTGTGTGCATGTGCGTGCATGCATGCGTGTCTGGTGTGTGTGTGTGTGCGTGTGTGTGTGTGTGCAGAATAAGTGCATGACTCGTTCTCATAAACTTCTTCAGTTTGTCCCTGACGGGGAAATGTTCCTCCTCCTCTTCTCTTATTAAACAGATATTGGAGTCACAGCAGATATTCAGCATCTTTGTGACCTATTTACCAGCTCTGCTCTCTCTCTCTCTCACACACACACACACACACACACACTGTCTTTAAAGTTTAAAGAAGGAAGGTGTAAATCTGCATATCTTCATCATTAACTAGTGGGATTAACAAGCAGTGAGTCTTAATGAAGGCGTGCGTATACAGACTGCTGTTCATCTTTCTTACCGCCGGTAGAATAAAACAGAAGACGTGTCTTTCAAAGAACTATTTTTAACTCGACACGGCATCTTAAAAGCACAATGCTTTCATCAGGAGGAGGAATAAAAAACATCATATTAATAAAAGACGCCTGTCTAACACACTTAAAAAACCTTTTGACTAACATTCAAGCCCACGAACAGATCATTACATCACTGTCCTGAAACTCATTTCATGTGTTTGCAAATGTGACTGGATGAAAATGCTAGATGTGTGGTATTTGCCTAAAGCTGATGTTTTAGGACCTCCACCAGCATACAGCCATTGAGTCAAAATCCCAGAGCTCTATTTCCCACTCTGAGCGTTTGTTTGATGTTCAATCTGTTCACTGAACACATGAGAAACTGAATCTTCATGCAGTTCAGGCGGCGTCAATGTGAGTCGTAACATTAAACAT
>NC_079890.1:594711-599711 GCF_024868665.1 Triplophysa rosa
GCAAAGTATTTAAATGAATAAATCAAGGTTTGTGGCAAAAAAGTCACACTGTTTCTTAAAGTGTGGAGATGTGCTTCAGGAGCGGTGAGAGATCCAGACTGTACTGGGGTCAGATTATTAGATATAACGTCTGAAGAGACTGAAATCTGTGCAATCTGAATCTAATGACCTCAGATGTACTCCATTGCAGAATAATTCACACACAGACTCATTTTTCAGAATACTTCAGAATAAAGCCCTCAGACAGAGAGAGAGAGAGAGAGAGAGACGGAGATCCCGTGTCAACACTCCAAGAAGCAGACAGACAGTCGTATTCTCTCGTTTGTGACACGTTGTGATTTACATGACCAAGATCAGCTGAAATAAAACGATTGAATGTTTAATGATGATGCATTTATAATGCATGAAGAGTTCAAAGCGCAGAAACCGCAGATGTTAAACAGACACAAAGAGTTTCACATAGAGAAATGTTCTTCTGAAGAGCTCACAAGAAATAAGAATGAGAATGATCGTGGTGACCGCGGTGGAGCCGGAGATCCGCCCGTCATTCACTAACACGGTTCATTCATTACAGTTCATGACGGGCCAATTAGAGAAAATAAGACATCAAGCAGCGCTAAACTAATGGCCTTATAATGGAAGATTACAGCGGCTCGAGTGTTGTAGGAGGAGACGGAGAGAAATGAAGTCATCTCACTTCACAACACCAGCGGATACACGAATCTTTACTCTGAATCACCGAGCGTGACAGAGAAGACTCGTTTCTCTAGCTTAAAGAGTAGAAATCTACAGAATGACATGAACCATGTCCTGGCTTTACCCTGATTTACTATGGTAAGCCTATAATAAAAAAATAATATCAAGCGTAGCATCAGATTTGGGAAGAATACTTGTACAATTTCTTTTCAAGATTCACTTAATGTCTATTGTTTTACTTGAAAGTTTTTACAGACCACTAGTAAATCTAACAGATCATATTTAATAAAGGCTAAACACAGCCAAGTGCTCGTAGTTTACTTCAGTAGTTTTCGTAGTTTTTACCTGTGATCATCAAACAAGTCAATAAAAAATCTTCTTTTCTATCTGTGATTGTGGGTATTGTGTGAAAAGGTCTCATCATTAAAGGTCACAGACTATTTGTATCATTCATTATTTTGAGTCATGCTGTAATTGTGTCAATTGTATTGAAAATATTTATTTTATATGCGAACACAAGCTATGAAGTTAGCCCTAGTAACATGTAAAATGTGATTTTCACAACATGATTGTGAATTCACGTACTGTAATAATACGAGTGTTTGTTTCAGAAACGATGATTAAAATAAGAATCCTGTTCATCTCAAACAGTACAACAGACCTCATCAGCAACACTTTTGCCAAAGCTTCTCATGCGATCAGAAAGTGAATATGTTACATCATACTGGGACATTATTTTATGGCGTATATACCTGTGATAAGCAGAGCGGGACGACGCGAGACCGGTGCACATCTCTCACGGCGGGGCTCCGGAAGCATAAGAGGACGAGAGAGAACCAGGCCTGGAGATTATGTGATGTTTTCTTATGTTTGTGCGGCCGGCAGTCGACCGTGAGGGAGCTGTCGGCATTTTACATACTTTTGTTTTGTTGTTCGTTTATTTGATTAAAAGTTGGGTTAAAACCTTCGCCGGTTCCCGCCTCCTTCTTCCCGTTTATAGGAACATTGTTACAATACTGTACTGTTGATTTATTTTGATTGATTTATTTAACAGGGTCAATGACTGCCCCAGAATTAGAAACAGAGCAAAATATCATCTGTAGTCCCTGGGCAGGAATTATAATACAAATTGCAGCTGTTACACACATCATTCAGTAATAAAAACTCCTTCATATAACACCAAACAACCCAAAACAATGTTATTGGACCTTAATACATCCAGTATAAAACAATGATCATGTACTTGGCTCATTTTAACCATGGTTTTACATTGAGCGTAAATTGTGCAAAAGTAGGACATTGTCTTATATGAATTGTTAGATCTGGTCTCACAGCACAGTTAGTAAAAACTCTATAAATAACCCTGCTGTCTGATGAAAGGGTGGAGTCTATATGAGCATCAGCTGCGTCCTACGTGACATAATCTACTACAGTATATGCATGTTACAAGGGTAGAGCACTAAACAAGTTTTACACGAAAGGAAGTTATCAACTCAAATCATCAAACTCATAACACGATGCAATCTATTTCTTCATCAAACTCTTGATGTCTGTGTTGCTTGTTTTGCCCAACATGACGTCAGTCTGTTATCGTCTCTGCAAGCCAACGCTTCTTTTCTCCTTATCCACAAGAAGTATACACACCACGCACGACTATGAACTGCATTTAAGTGTGAAACCAAACCAACGCTGCGGGGGGCACTCGGGTTCCCGTCACGTGCCCGTCTTCGAATATATTTTAGAATACTGAATGACAGTCAATGAGAGAATCTACTTTTAGGAACTAAGCAGAACTAACCAATCAAACCTTTGGTGGTTATCAGGACATCCAGCAGTGCAGATGAGAAATGAAACTTTTATTGCGTGCTTGAGGTTTTTCATACTTCTTCGGTGCGAGCGCATGCATTGCATCTGTGTGTTTGAATCCAGAGAAATGCAAACGTGTATCTGCAGGGAGTGCGGGAACAGAGTTTGGATTTCTTTCGTGAAATGTCAGCTTGACTGTTGTTTAAATGATGAGCTGCGGTTTCAAAATTGCTTCCCAACACAGTTCAGCGAAACACCGAGGTCTGTGTGTGAGAATATTTCAATGAGATCAGCAGATCCACATCTTTCTTCTTCTTCTTCTTCTCTGCAGCGGTGTGTGAAGACGCTCAGAATAGCTGTGCTGCAGTAATCGTGCGTCCGTGCGCTGGACGTATTGAATTCTGTTTAGCAGCCGTTGGTCATTTGACGTCTCTGATGTTTAGCAGAAGTGTTACGCTCAGCAAAAACGCCTCCACACGCCCAAAACAAGCAACTCATGAAGGTCAGAAGCAGAGCAGACCTGCCAAAAATAAAACCCAACCAAACCAAGAATGTGAGGAACACGGCTGTCCCGCTAATGCTTTCCACAGCCCATAATTACAGTGCAAACAATGACATCACATCAATAAACGCACGGCCGTTCAGTCTGTGTCTGTCGATAAACTGACAGAAAACCAGACACGACTATCAGACAAACGCTGCAGTGTTTGCTAACACACGTCACGTACGCTTGGTTTAATACTCATTTATTGTTGTTCTAAACATATGAATAATTGTGCAGTCTAAACTGTAAAATAACTGTCATTTTACAAATTTTCAGGTATTCTTTAAATACGGTTAAAAATCGTCTAGTTAGTTACTGGCGGTCCAGCTTTGTTTTCAGGATTTTTCAGCATCATGCTGTTTTCACAGTCAAAATTCACATTTTTGGCAATGAATTCCTCTTAAAGCACTTAAGATTCATCATACTCAACATCACACTCTATTCAAACCTTCTATTAGAAATGATTCATATAAACCTACAGCATAAATTGAGTCATTTTCAACCCAGCATTGGGTCAAAAAGGGCCGAACCCAACCGTTAACCCAGAAAATGTTTATATTTGACCCAACAATAAGTTAAAAGAACCCAGCATACACTCTTAAAAAGAAAGGTGCTTTACAGGTTCTTCACGGTGATGCCAGAGAAGAACCATTGTTGGTTCCACAAAGAACCATTCAGTCAAAATCTCTTCATGACCATTTCATAATCTGAAGAACGTCTTCGGATGTTAAAGAGTTCATTCCTCAATATTTTTAAGGGCTTATTTTGGTTTATGGAGTGTCCGACGACAAGTTTATGTACATACATGATGTAAAAATACTATTATTTCGTAATAATAAGCAGTTTTTATTACCTTACTTCTTGACTGACTCTCAAATGATTCGTTCCGCGATTCATCTGTGTAATCTCCGCCTTTCCGCCAGCGTAGTCTGATCTGATTGGTCAGATAGTGTAGTCTGCTGTGATTGGCCAGATGGTCTAGTCTGCTGTGATTGGTCAAATGGTCTAGTCTGCTGTGATTGGTCAAACGCGTTCAGCATGTGTCGCAAATGGACCGCCTATCATTACTGCTGTATTACGGTTTGCAGGTGGTTGGATATTAACAGTGTATAGAGAGAGATGGCGTCGATTTTACCTTACCAGTTCGAGCCCGAGTCTGACGAATCATTCTTTAATCCTTATACAGATGCCAGTAAGAAAAAGGACTGTTTTAGACACTTCTCTTGTAACAGTTAGTTATCACGGCATACAGTGTACGGTGTTCGTATCTTCAGATGTTATTATAACTATAGTACACCACGCAGTTCTTGAAATAAAGACTTTGCGAGTTAATATGGTTGAACACTTACATTAGCGCAACGAGTTTATAGCTAACGTTAGGTAAACAAACAGTAACAACCCCCAAAATAACGGTAACGTTAGCTAAACACAGACATGAGATAACGTCACACAAATTTAATTTTAAGTAAAGACAAAAATAAAGAGTCACACTTACAGGTTGTGATTCGGTGGAGCTTACAGGTCCAAATAAAGTTGGTATTGCAACATCTTTTAAGGAAAGACGTTTAATGTATCCTGCAGTAAAGGCGCCAAGATTGATGAAGCAATCTTCGGTAAAAAGACGCGCGCAAAGTAAAACGTTCGGTTTATACTCCTTTGGTGTCGTTTGAAAAATAAATAGTAACCATTTTTTCCTCAGAAGTTCTTCCTTTGGTAGTGAAAATAAGACTGACTTAGTTTCACTACATAGAACACAGCTTCTCTGACATGATGCACACGTCACGAACGAGCTAGTACAGTGTTTGGGGAGGAGAGAGTTAAGTTTTCGCAGTCAGTAGGCGGGGATTTTTCTAGTGACGTAGGTACATTGTGGTTAAAGATTCGGACAGGTCATGGCTTGTTCGCGTGATTCAGAGTCGATTACCTTTTTTATAAGCTAATAACTTTGTTATTC
>NC_079890.1:604711-632261 GCF_024868665.1 Triplophysa rosa
ATTTATATAATACAGTACTTAATCACATTTTAAAAATCCTACTTTTCTACTTTTAAAAGTAAAAATACTTAAGTAAAAGAAAGTGGTAGATTTGAATGTACTCAAGGATCAAAAGATTAAAAACAAAATTTATTTAAGAACTGTAGTGGAGTAAAAAGTATGATTTGCTTTATAATGCAGGGAAGTATTTTTTGTCCAAAGTAAAAACAATCTGATAAAGTACAGATATTTTAAAATGTACTTGATGTAAAAATGCTTAAGTACTATCCACCACTGGCAATAAAAGATCAAAATATATGCAATTCTACGTTGATCAAGAAAACAGTGCTAGTATCGGATCAGGTCGATATCGGGCCGATCCTCAGAATTCAGGTCTCGGAATCGCATCGGCAGGAAAAGCGGTATCGGTGCATCCAATGCTGAAGATCTGCTATGAAAAGCTCCTTTAAATCACAAACTCATGACTTTTCTCAAGGGCTCTGAGCAGAAACGCTGGAGCTCTCAAGGTAAATATTATTAACCTGCTGTGAAAACAACACAGATCTATCAGACATTCTCACTAACACAGAGAAGTGTGCGTGCGTGTGTGTGTGTGTGTGTGTGTGTGTGTGTGTGTGTGTGTGCGTGTGCGTGCGTGCGTGTGTGTGTTGTTCTGAACGAGACTAAGACTTAAAAAAATCTGTCATCATTTACTCATCAGTAGCGCTGGAACGATTCCTCGAGGAACTCGAGTAATTCGAATACAAAAAAATAATTGAGGCAAATGTTTTGCCTCGAAGCTTTGTTTAATCCATTTAACTGCAATACACACGGAGCACTGCGTTTCCCCACGGACCCTTATTAGTGACGCACAGCCCGCTAAACTCTGGACATGTTATGTAAACACAGAAGACGCTGCAGAATAAATTACAGAAAAATATACCGAGGGCAGAGGCTTTCATTTCTGCTCTGACAGCCGTGTGTGTGTGTGAGAGAGAACAATGTGCTCGGTACGTTCTTTATCTTTAAACCAAACTTTTAGGGCTTCAGCTGGCAAAGTTGATCCTGTCTGACTAGCGCGCGTCCCATAATGTTTACAGTACGTATTATGTGTAAAAACACTTGCGCGCCTAACAGGGCTGTACAGTGCGGCACATATGTATTTACCAGTGTAGCACGCATGCGATACAGTTTGTTTGTTTTACTTTGGCAGGTCGTCGGAAGATGCTTATAGTGCATGTTTGACGATAGCTTCACTCAAACTGTAAAATGTTGTGAAATAAACTCTCAGAGCAACTCTGGAGATCAAGTTCATGTGTTCATGTCCTCATACAGCGCAGACAAATCCATGAGCAGCACGCGTGTAGCATGTTAAACTGTGCAGTTCATTCACTCAGACACGCAGAACAGACAGATGACATGTGTAAATAACAGGATTCGGCGTGCAATAGTGCGCATCTAGTTTGATGGACTCAATGCAGCCGGAAAACAAGTTTCACTCGCAAAATAGACTAAAACTTAGCAGTTCACCATTGATTAACATCATTGTAAGGCCATTAAGTTCATTGTTCTTTAAATACTCAAAACTGCAACTCCTTCAGGCCATGACATATTAATATCAAGCACAAGATCTTATCTAAATGAATAAAATAAAGCATGATCCAAAATACACATACAGGTCTTACTCGCCTCAGCAGAAATATTCTCCATTTTTCCATATCAAGAACTCAAATCTAAAACTAAAGTTGAACTGAACCTGGGCCTGTATTCACAAAACATTTGATCTTAACACTAAGAGCTCTCCTAAACAGCAGTAAAAGTTTTTTGTTAAGAGTTTTCTCTTTAAAACCTCTTCACAACGCTGCTGAGAGCAACTTTTAATGAGGAACAGAAAGAAATCTTAAGATAAGAGAAAGGGCGGGGTTGACCTCGTTGCTATGGATGATGTCAGCAAGCTCACTGACTATGACCACAGTGATTGGCTGATAGAGGATGGGTCTCTGTCAGTCATTTAATCAGAGAAATACTCATGCTGACATATTTAAATTAAGATCTTAAAACAAAAACATTTTAATATATAATTATTCGATTATTCAGATTAAGATGATAAAACATACACCAAGTTACTAATTCAACAATTGAAGAGTTCATTTACGAAAACAAAATTTATGTTTTCATTGTGCATTCCAATTAATATCCCTCAAACCGTTTGTGTTTCATTGTTGTAACAATAACTTTAAAAAATACAGCTAACAAATACAATGAAACACAATAAGCACACGATAACACAAAAAAAAACATGATTTTGAATTATTTTAAAAAATCTTTTGCAAATAAATATGTTAAGTGTTCAAATATCATGTTTTTTATTGTGCATTCCAATTAATAATCAAACTGCAGTTGGATTGTTTTGATTTAAGCCATAATAACTCAAAAACACAGCTAACTAACACAATAAAAACATGATAACATAATAAAAACCATGGTTTTTTTATTTGTTTTAAAACGGTGTTCTCATGTCGGAACCAAACTCTTCATATGTTCAGCTAATTGTAAGCATGTTGCCCGTCTCATTAACAGTTAGCAGATATTAGTCTTTCTGGTTACGCTCATTGTCATGAAATCTTTCTCAAATGTTTAGGTTTCAAGGCAGACTGAGGTGTTACAGCCATTTGAGGATTGTTGTGAGTTGGTCTTAGTGCCTTAGGAGTCCTTTTCACTACTCCTAACGTCTCACAGGTTTAGGAGCTAGTTTTAGCGCTGAAACACTCTTAGCAAAATCATTTAGGAGTCCTAAAGTTAGGACAGACACGGCTGTCATGTGCGTGGTGAGACAAGGAAGGAGAACCCAAGCGCAGGACAGCGTGTGCAAAAACTCAAAACTTTAATTGACAAAAACAAAGGACCCACAATGGGGAAAACTGAACTGAATAATATTAAGGACAAAAACAAAGACTTCCCGCAATGGGGCAAAACAAGGAATCAGGATAACTTCAACTTCACAGTACTATGACAAGGCTAGGAAACACAAGGCATCAAGATACAAGGTAAGTATATCCATCCATACATCCATCCATACATCCATACATCCATCCATACATACATCCATACATACATCCATCCATACATACATACATCCATCCATACATACATACATACATCCATACATACATACATACATCCATCCATACATACATACATCCATACATACATCCATCCATACATACATACATACATACATACATCCATACATACATACATACATCCATCCATACATACATACATCCATACATACATCTATCCATACATACATACATCCATACATACATCCATACATACATCCATCCATACATCCATACATACATACATACATCCATACATACATACATACATCCATACATACATCCATACATACATCCATCCATACATCCATACATACATCCATACATACATACATACATACATACATACATACATACATACATACATACATCCATACATACATCCATACATACATCCATCCATACATCCATACATACATACATACATACATCCATACATACATACATACATACATCCATACATACATACATCCATACATACATCCATACATACATACATCCATACATCCATACATACATCCATACATACATCCATACATACATCCATACATACATACATCCATACATACATCCATACATACATCCATCCATCCATCCATCCATCCATCCATCCATCCATCCATCCATCCACGAACACAGCAACTAAAATGAATCAGCACAAGACAGCAGACACAAGGGCATTATATAAGGGAACTAACAAGGGATAATAACAACAGGCACGCGTAGGTAACGAAACACTGGGGAAGCTAAACGAGGGGGCGGGGCCATAGACCAGACCGGTGAGAGAGCATATTAAGTCGTGACAGACAATAATATGCTTCTCTCCACACAAAACACGAGGCTCTGTCATGATCCTGCCACCAGACCAAGAAAGACATGACACGATGAGGCAGAATCATAGCACACGCCCATTATTTTTAAGAGTTTCTCCTAAATCGGCAAGTTAGGAGCTACTTTTAGCCTCAAGATGTTTTGTGAATACAGGCCCAGATCCTGATCACCAGTCAGCACAACTGAGTCACATGAACCCAATCATCTCAAACATAAATGTCACGCGACTGACGTTGACCATCATGCTCTTCAAAGCGCTCTAAAAGAAGAACACTGACGCAGCATCTTGTGAAATCAAATGAAAGGTTTGTGATTTATGTGTTGTTCTGTGTATTTCATCAGAATACACGGCTGTGTTTGAATGGCCGTCAGGTTTGTGTAATTTGGAAATGAAATATGGCTCCGTTGAGAAACAAAGCCGAACCGGCGTGATGGATGTGAATACTGTTGGCACATCTCCTCAAATAAACCTGGAACCTGAAGTGAAATTCTGAGAGGATTTATATTTTAAGAGAGCATATGGGCCATTATAACGTAAGATGTGTACCGTATGTACTGTAATGGTCAAATGATAATGACGGAAGAACGATGTGATCCTCAACACATGTGGAACTGTCTGCATTCAGTCGATGATTAAGATGACCACCACATGAACGAATGCATTGAGGGTCAAGTGTCAATCAGAAGGAATTCTTTGAAGATGACAAAAATGAGCAAACACTTTCAATAATCGATCCCTTTCTGGAATGTTTTTATGGCACATGAGTCTGGATCTCTGATGACTAAACCAGCGTGTAGAATTCCTTACATCAGACAACAGACTAGAGATCAGACGTCATCTTTGGTTTTATCTACAGTCAGAATCAAACATTCATCTGTCAACTCTTGAGTTGTATTGTGCTGTTTGTCACCTGAGAAAATATAGTGTAGTCTCTCTCCTGATTGTTTTTGTATTTTAATATGTCTTATGTTTCAAAGTGATGTAATGCTTGTGCAGTATTCAAGTAACTGTAAATATCATCCCTCAGCATCTGTAGGTCTCGCTCTCTCTCTTTTATTACTTACATCTTAACACCTTCCTAATTAAACCAGCGGGTTAATGAAGTCTTTCTCACAAACCGGAATGATAATGAGAGAGAGAAATCTGTTAATCTACATAAGAAACCAACAAGGTGCTAAAAATCAGTTTCACTTAACAGCGCATGTGTTAGCTTTCTCACAGAGATCCCGTCCTGAAATTATATTTCATATTCCTGAAATCTCTAAAGCCCTGCTCACACACACACACGCACAAAATATTGACTGTAATGAATAATACACGAATAAACCACACGGTCTCCAAATCTCTCAAGAGACCAACACGCACCTGACACCATAATGACGGAGTAGAAAACAGAAACGTTTTTAAGAAGTTTCACGTATACACAAAAGCGTTGTCAAAACGATCTGCATTTACACGGATCTGGGAAAACAGGTAACGAGCAACGATTGGATCATTCTACTGGAAGGCGGGGCTTTCTTCGCCATATTGAGCGTTGCATTCCTCTCCATTCGTCGTAAGTGTGAGTCTTGTTAATATACATTATCTGTAAGCCGTAACTGTTGCTATGGGAACACTGGCGCATGCCTACAGACTGAACACGTGACACGCATGCGTGTGACATCAGCCTTCTCACAGTTCTGCGTTTTCACAGATTTTCACAGTTTACACATAGACGCACGCATACGTGTTTTCCGTTTTAGTTGAAAAAAGGTTTGGTATAAACAGCCCCTGAGATCTACGGTTCTATCTTTTTACGCTGCAAAAAATGACATTCTGTGTTGACAAAGTGACAAAGTGTCTTTGTCTTGTTTTGTAGTACAAACATCTAAACATTCTTAAATCAATGTACAATTACTTGACAAGAAAAGTGACCTAAGATATTTAGTCTTGTTTTATGAAAAATAATATAAGAATGAAGTAAGTTTGTGGTAAAAGCAAGTAAAAAATCTGATTGTTTTGCTTTTGCTTTTGCACACGCGCACACACAAACACAGAACACACACACACACACACACACACACACACACACACAGAAGTGCTTATTAAAGCACTTTGATGATCTCACGCCGCTCTAAAGGGGAGAAAAGTATTTTTTTAAAAGCTCAATAAAGTGTCCCTGTTGTTTCTTTCAGATGTATTCCGCCGTGTCCCGTCACCTCTCCATGACCTCAGAGTCCAGAAGAGAGTTTGTTCGGTCTAGTCGAGCAATGAATGAATGATGAGTGTGAGGATTCTGCTCAAATATCTGCACAGCTCTCGTCCTGAGAAACACTTCATGAAAACCTTTTAAAAACTCATTTGTTTTATCTCAATGTAATGAAGTGTATTGACAGTGTTTCACATTTACAGTACAGACGGACTCTTGTTGGACAGTATGACTGCGGCTCTATGAGGTCACAAATCTTGATGGACTTGAAGAATAATGATGTTTCTGTGTGTGGGTGCAGACGTCTCATTACACGTGATCTCTGACCGCTTGTGCCGTGTGTTTACTTCTGACCTAAAAGAATTCTCAAATAAATCAGCTCATTCTGTTTCATTACAACCAGAAACATGTAAACACACTCGCGCACATAATGTACTAAATGCCGTCTCAACATCTACAATGCCGTTTAGGTTGACAATGGGTTTAGTTGACATAAATCATTTTCTCAGTGATCAGAGAAGACTTGAGATGCAGCAGTGTAAACAGCCAAAAGTCATGTCCATCATTCAAAAAAACTGACGACTTTGCTCTTTGTTCAAATATCGTATTAAAGATGCATTAGAGATTGTTGTATTCGTGTTGTTTAGTTGTGTTTTGGAGTGTTGTTTGTATGTTAGAAAAATAAAACTTGATGTTTTGCCAAACAATGTTATCCAATAAATACCTTAAAGGTTTACTGTTTCCTTCGATTATAACCATATATTCTGATGGTTAAGTGGAATCTGAGGGATTTACAAATATTCTTCAGTACATCACTCATGGCCGATACTGTCGAGATGCAGGGGGCTCGTGTTTTCACATGACACTGATGATAGAAACACGCTGTCAGAGTCAGAGCACGTGTTTACACGTGATCAGTGTTGGGTAAGTTACTCTGGAAAAGTAATGAACTACTAGTTACTAATTACATATTCAATAGTGTAATTAAATTGTAAAAACATACTAATTACTTTCTATATCCTATATCCACCTTGATTAGTTAAGTGATTTAAGGATAGACATGAAACGGCTTATTTACTTCATTCAAGAAAAATATAAATAACTACATAAATGATTCTTATTAACTGACAACTTTGTATACAAATGTGAGAAGTATACATTAAAGCATACATTTTAAAGTTAGACTCATCATTTTCATGTCATTTTCACTATTGAATATATCACGCAGTATTTAGTTTAATTACATCAGAAGTAATGTAATTAAATTGCAGAAAAAATGAAAGTAAACACTTACTTTACTTTTCAAGGGGAAAGTAATTAAGTTACAGTAACTCATTACTTGAAACTAGTTACACCCAACACTGCACGTGATGTCCTCACAAATGGAGGCGATCTCCTCCTCGAGAGATGATGTAATGTTTACTCACGAGCAGACGTCTTCAGGGGTTACTGCAATATCCCTTACACAAATTATTAATGCTGGACCGCATCTTACTCTCTCAGGAGCGTTTATTAATAAACTATCAGCGTTTTAACATTCAGAGATCAGTGTGTGTCTCAGCTTTAACACAAGAGTGTGTGTGTGCGTGTTCATGTTTGTATATCCCGGTGGGGACCTAAACCTGAATACACACCAACACATGGGGACTCGTGTCACTGTGGGGACCAAAATTGAGGTCCTCATGGGCACAAAAGCTTATAAATTGTACAGAACAATATTTTTTACAAATCTAAAAATGCAAAAAGTGTTCTATGATCTTTAGGTTTAGGGATAGGGTTAGGGATAGGGGATAGAATATACAGTTTGTACAGTATAAAAACATTACGCCTATGGACTGTCCCCACGGGGATAGTCAACCAAAGCCTGTGTGTGTGTGTGTGTGTGTGTGTGTGTGTGTGCGTGCGTGCGTGTGTGTGTGTGTGTGTGTGTGTGTGTGTGTGTGTGTGTGTGTGTGTGAGTGCGTGCGTGTGTGTGCGCGTGTGTGCGCGCGCGCGTGTATGTGTGTGTGTGTGTGTGTGTGTGTGCGTGTAGAAAGCAACGCTGTTGTATGAGGCAAATCTTCTGTCCTAAAATAAAAATAATCTTCATTTATACACTCTGCCCGAATACCCAGCAACGAATAACTTCCGTTTGCTCCTTTTACCTTTCCGGCCTCATTAAAAATCACCGTAGACGCGGCACAAACACACGCGCGCACACACTGCGGAGCAAACACAGTACTCACAAATAACTAGGCATAAAAGTTCAGTTTCGATGTGAAATTGTTGGCACAAAAGTAAAATATAACAATTGTCAAAAATAGAAGCAAAGGAAATAGAAAGAATAAGCGCGAGCAGCACCTTATGCCTTAATGCCATTTAAAGGAACAGTGCACCCTAAATTAATTCAAAAGTCATGTTTTATGTTTCATTCCAGACACATTTCAGTTCTGCATATATCTGTATATAAATTGACCACCATTATAAAAAAAGCAGACGTGTCCAGACTTTTGATCTTTAAGACACATGCACACTAGAGTCACTTAAACATTAGGGGCCCTATTTTCACGATCTAAGCGCATGGTTTAAAGCGCACGGCGCAGGTGCACTCAGGGTGTGTCTGAATCCACTTTTGCTAGTTTAATGACGGGAAAACGGTTTGTCTCGATTCTCTTAATGAGTAATGGGTGTTTTTTGGGCGTAACGTGCAGTAAACCAATCCGAGTCTCATCATCTAGGCCTACATGACAAGCCGGATTTTTATCTTTATGTACACAATATTAATCTTTTACATTGTAATCCATTTATCTTTTATATTTGGCATGTCTGTGTAATAAGTAAAGTGAAAGCAGGTTGTATGTGGAGCCGCCCAGAGGCGCATTTTCTACTAATGCGCTCTTTTTTTAAACAAAACAAATATTGCGCCATTGACTTGAGTTTAGAGCAGGTTTGAGTTGGTCTATGGCGCAGTGCAACAATGTGCCTGAGCACACCTCTTTTTTAGACCAACACGCCCATGGGCGCACAAATGCATTTGCTATTTCAACAGGGCACTCACTTAATCCTTGGTGTTTCGAGTCAGATCCGTGGGCGTGGCTTGTTGGCAGGACGGGGAAAATGAGAACTGCGTCAGGCGGAAACTAACAAAAACACTTGCGCCGCTTTACGCCTGGTGTACAATGGGGCCCCATACGTGTTGTTAACGTGAGAGAAGTGCTCATGCGTGAAAAATAACATCCGGATACATTATACTGTTTATACGCAGCAAACGTGAATAATGTCTGTGACACACAAGCAGAAGTTCATCCACCGACCGCCAAAAGGACAACTTTACCTCTCAAATAACTGCGTTTTTCTGAATAATTCATGCAGGAGCTTCCACATAAATTTGACATTGACAAGTTTCACGTTTCTGTTTGAATAACCTCCGGCACGTTTGGCCCTTCCACAGCGTTTTACTGTAAACCTGCGTTTTTGCTTGTTTGACAAACTGAGGGACGAGGAGATGAAATTCCCTGCTAACTGACAGACACACGGCTCAATATTACTGCCATGTAATGTTGTAAAAACTCCGTTTCATACTGGGGGACAGCACACGACTCGCAACCTGTGAAATTATATATCTTTATAAAAACACTGAGCATGTTCATTTGAGGACGTCACAGGAGGTAAAAGCACAAAGTCTTCAGGATGATAACAGTGACACTATATTCCACTATTGACAATAATCATGATATTAATAACTGTGATTATTTGTGATACTGTGTTTATACTGCACATATCATGGGATTTTGGTAAATCGACTGAAATAAGGTCTGTGGTTAACAAAACCATAGATTTAATATATTTTCAGTACATTTTATTCTATGACATAAAACACACCAGTTATAACTCACTCGTGATTTTTAAAGCCTTATTGTGTCTTAAAAACGGCGGTTGCTAACAAGTTGCTAAAAGCGACTCCTTCCTTTGGCGGGGACGTTAGACGTCATCGTGCATATAAGCTCACAGATAATGAAACATGGGCACAAATCTCTTCAAACGTAGATGCGGATTCATTCACAGAGTAATTACTCACCGGGGAACACGTTTAATAAAGTTTGAAAGAGTTGTCGGAGGCTTGTTGGTGGTGACGTTGGTATCGAGCGACCTTGAGAGTAGTCTGTTGATAGCGTTGTGTTAGCTTTTTACTTCTGACGATTGTATTTCGGCTTCAAAGGTAACAAGCGTTGTGTTCATTTGTAAAGCTTATCTTGATAGACAAAACGTGTAAACATCATAAACCTTTGTTAATCACAGAGCTTATTTTTCATCTATGGGGAAAATGCACAGGCTTTCAGTCGAGGGACCCAGCGCGGCGCTAACTTCCGGGTTAAGGGCCAAAATATATGCTTTACGTCCCGGACATGAGCACACCTTCAGAGACAGCATCCAGCCTTTGCTGTCATATTTTGGAGAAAAGACGTTCGGGAATGAAAAGGAAAGCATCAGCAGGTCATCTACATTCATTTCAGTCACTGAGAACACTGCGCAGGCTTAAAATAAACATAACGTTATTGTTATCGTCCGCTGGTGTGGACGCAAATATAGTTATAGTTACAGTTATCTTTATAATGAGGACGGAGGTAATGGATTGTATTACAGTATGAGTTCAATTCTTTGACCGAAAGAATGACCAAAACAACATAAACAAAATGAAAGATGAATTTGACTGATTGGCATTCTTTTTTCAAACATTCATAAATATGGTGATAAAATGATTTTTGTTCATCTTTAGACCACAATAGTAGTGTTGATATTGTGACATCACTATTGTGAACTGATCGTAGAACAGCAGCGAGTGTGCATTGTGTGTTTCATTCACTGTGGTGCTGTCTCTCCATCACTCTGAGAGAGAGAGTTTATGTGAGTAATGATTGGTGTGTTGTGCTGTTTTATTCATGGGATGTGAGCGGATGATGAATGAGTCCCTTCAACGGCAGATATAAGAGTCAAACTATAATTACATTTCACAGCGTGACACAGATTCTCTATATCATGTGTGTGTGTGGTACTTTAATAACTCTTGTTAATTTTACTTTATAAAGTCAGAGAGCACCGTCTCAGTTCATCTCAAAACATCACAAGAGAAACCTCTGAACACATCAATATCATTCATCAGGACGGACTTTACATCACATCACATCTGACTGTACTGGACCGTATGTTTCTTTCAATAAAGACATCAGCTGAATGTGTAGATTTATGAACAGAAAAGCATTTCTGACGAAGAACGTTTGTTTGGTTTATGACTTTAAAAAAGGGTGAAATCCAAAAGCATAAATGTACTGAATTGGCTCAAATCAATACATTTGGATGGAGTTCGATGTGGTGAAAAATGATCATAAGAGAAAGATGATGAACGGCGATGGGATGAGAATCTGTGAAGTGCACCAGTCGAGAACAGAGATGTCCGCCTGGACTCGTAGAGGTCAAAGGTCAAGTCAGACATGAAAGCGCGGTCAGCCCGTGACCTCAGTGTGTGTGTGTAACACTTCGAACCATGAACAGAGGTTAATGACGTCTCAAGAGCAACAAGATAAAAAACAAAACAAACATCTTTCTGCTGACACGAGGAAGCATATTAACCTGCGTGCGTGTGTGTGTGTCGAGCTGATGTCTGAATAATGAACTGTTAAATAATCCGAGCATTTCTGCTGAGGGTGAAAGAATGTGAGAACATAAGGAGAGAGGGTTTTTTTGTGAATCTGCATTCTCTGCTCCCCTGGGCTGAAGTCTTCTCTAGTGTACACTTAATAGTGGATGTTTTTTGTCTATTTGTTTAAGCTTGCGTTTGGGACTTACTCATGAAAATTTGAGCTGTAAGTGAATATGCGCTGGGGAAATGTACTCCCAGATTTACCGGAGTAAACGTTTGAAGATTACAGCACATTCTGGTGAAAACCATAGACACGTGTGTGTGTTTATCTTGATGGGTGATGTCAGGTGCATGTATGCATTTATGTTGAAGTATCTGAGGTGCATGACAAAAGTTTTTGTCACTGACTTTGTTTAACACAGACATTTATAAGTTGTTAAAACACAGATGCACCTGTTAATTGAAGGTGTGGAAAGAGAAGAGAATCTCTCATCCTTCATGCTGTTTCATTTGCACCCTGCAAGATGCTTCTCGGAGTGTTAATTTATCTTTTCTTGTTATTTAGTTGTCTATTATTTTACATACCTTGTTATCGCTCTCAACCGAGACCAAGTGCGATGTATGAAATTACACACAGAAATCGGCACAGACATCCACAAACTGAAACTAAATTCTGTTCATTTCACACAGAAAGTGCAGAGAAGTTTAGAGGACCTTTAGACGTCAGTGACGATGAACACAAACAATCACACGTCAGTACAAAAGCTTCTGCACCTCAACATCACGTGTGAGTTTAGAAAGTGCCGCTTAATCATCAACATCAGACTTGTGTACTGTTGTTCTGAAAACAGTTGTGTCATGGTCTTGTTCATGAGAGGTGAAAGCTGACATCAGACTCTTTCAGACAGAGGTGTGACTGACCTCTGACCTGCAGGATTTCTGGAGGATTTTCCGCAGTGATGTTCAGTGTGTTGATGGATTCATCTCAGTGATAGTCGTTGTAGTCAGTGTAGAGTTAACCCCTCCCATCCAAAGATATACCCCACCCATCCAAAGACATAACCCCACACATCCAAAGAGTTAACCTCTCCCATCCAAAGATATACCCCACCCATCCAAAGAGTTAACCCCTCCCATCCAAAGATATAACACCCATCCAAAGATATAACCTCACCCATCCAAAGAGTTAACCCCACCAATCCAAAGAGTTAACCCCTCCCATTCAGAGTTAACCCCTCCCATCCAAAGATATAACCTCACCCATCCAAAGAGTTAACCCCACCAATCCAAAGAGTTAACCCCTCCCGTCCAGAGTTAACCCCTCCCATCCAAAGATAATAGCCCAGATATAACTCCTGCCATCCAAAGACATAACCCCACCCATACAAAGAGTTAACCCCTCCCATTCAAAGACATAACCCTACCCATCCAAAGAGATAACCCCACCCATCCAAAGATATAGCCCCTCCCATTCAAAGATATAACCCCCCATCCAAAGAGTTAACCCCTCCCATAAATATAGAAGAACAAATAATTTATTTAGATAATTAATTAAGAAATGCTTACTTGATATTGTTGTTGATATAAATTAAAATACTGTTTTCTTGTTAAGATTATTATTTGCAAGTATTTGTTTAAATATCAAAATGAGCATAAATACTCTATATAAAATATGTGTAAATTGTAGCATGATATTTTAGGATTTTGAATTTGTTGTGTTGAATGTTATGATGGCCAGATGTGTATGAGAAGTGCGTGTCATGGGGTGTGATGTGGACTCTCTGGAGGTCAGAACAGAAATGCGTTTATGTTAATGACTGGTGTCAGTGTCTCTTACACTATACACAATACATGTTTTGTTGAAGCAGTCGATCCAGCGAGCAGCAGAAGGTCATTTCTGTTTAATATCTATATGTATCTAGTCAAAAGACAATCCTGTACCTTTCCATCAATCTCTCTCAATCCATTCATCTCTTTTTAGCTCTACTGTCAATGTTCTTTATATTCTTTGTAGTCAGAGCAGAACTCAGCCTCTGAGATCAACAGCTCACGACTCGAGGGCACTTAAAAGTGTAAAAGGCCTCATCCAGGGTCAAGATCTGCTCTTAACATCAAACCCTCTGAGCACACAAGACACTAGTGGGTGCTCAGAGGAGATACACCCGTGCATTTGTGCATACGGTTATGACTGGGTGGAGTTATCTCTTTGGGTGTGTTATGTTTTGAGTGGGTGGGGTTATCACTTTGGGTGGTTTTGGTTAGAATAGGTTGGGTTATCTCTTTGGATGGGTGGGGTTATCTAAATGATGGGTGTGGTAATCTCTTTTATTGCTTGGGTTTTCTCTTTAGAATGGTGGGGTCATCTCTTTGGATGGGTGTGGCTATCTCATTGGTGGCTGGGGTTTTCTCCTAGATGGGTGGGTTATATCTACATGTAGATTTATGTCTTCGGGTGGGTGGGGCCATCTCTTTTGATGGGTGGGTTTCTCTCTTTGATGGCTTGGGTTATCTTATTGGTGGGTGTGATTGTCTCTTGGGTGGGTGGTGTTATGTCTACATATAGGGTTATGTTTTTGGGTGGGTTGGGCTATCTCTTTGGATGGGTGTGGTGATCTCTTTATGTGAAGTCATCTCTACAGGTATAGTTATCTCTTTGGGCAGGTGGGGTTGTTTCAGTAGACAGGTGGGGTCACTTCAGTCAGGAAAGTGTGTTAGTGTTATCAGTGTTCTGTGTGTTTATAGAACGAGAACACATGGGCAGGGTGTTAATGAGTCATCTTATGAGAGAGAGAGAGATGGCTGTTGGGTTTGAAAAAAGTGTGAGGAGATGTAAAGTGCAAAGAAAGGTGCAATGTAAAGATAATTATCTTTCTTTCGTAATATCATAGTGTCTGGTTGTTCTTCCTCTTTTTCTTACACTCTTTTCCTTCGTTTCTCCTTGCTTATTTCTCTCTGTGAGACCAGGAGAGCAGATGGTCCATCACAGAGTGAGACCAGCCTGTCGTCCACCCCCCCACCCTGTCGTATTAGCATGACAAATAACACTACATTCATACTGCCAAAGCACATGTAGATTAGATGCTGCTGACAATGAACCTCAACCAAAAACCAACATTTGAAAAAGATAAAGAAATGATCAGCTTAAACGCACAAGCATCAACACTTTTGACAACACTTCAATGTTAAGAGATCAACCGTGTTTGACAAACATCATCCGGTTACATGTAGAGCAAGACATTACTCGGGTTATATTTAAGATATGTGTGTGTGTTGTGTGGGCAGGTGTGAGCAGAGCATCATGGGTATTGTAGTTCTATAACAAGTAGGGCTGTCGGGATATGTTCACTCAATGGTTATCCTGCTCAAAAGAATTCACATTAACGATATATCATTTTTTTACGAACACATAATGCTATCAATCAAATTCATTGAGTTTTTTTCCTTGTGTGTTTTCTCCAAGTATGTGACGTGCAGAGTATCACAAACGTTCATCCCAAATTTGTACGCAAAAAACGTGGAAAACGTCAACAACAACAAAACAAGCAAGCATCGTTTACAAGACGAAGATCTGAAACTGTTCAGCTGCACAATTTTAAGGTCATTTTAATGGATAGATTTTACATCTGAAAGAGATGCGCACACATGTATTCTGTGCATATGAATCACACATACGCACTTGATCGAATTGAGGACGGTTTCTACGGAGCATTTTATAAATTAGACCCCAAGATTTATGTTTAAAAAACAGAAAAATAGTGCCGTTAAACAAAAATAATCCAAGTGCTTCGGTGGAATCCAGTTAATAAAACTACAGAATATGGGTGTGTTCACAGAACATCTAATGCAAGAGAGAGAGATTGATGATATGATTTGTGATCACTGTGAATCCTCTGTAAATAGTCAAACAACAAGTGAAACAAATGAACGTGTGTGTGTGTGGATACTGCTCAACATAATGACATAAAACACACACACGTTCCATCCTGTGAGTTATTCCTCTACATTCTGAACAATTAAACATCATGACTTTCATGTGCATTAATAACCAAAGAGAAACGTGAGCAGACTCAGTGGTGTCTTTACCGAACACCGCTCCGCTGGCATACATTTGATTTGAGTTGTTATCTTTCTGCTTCAAGCTTTGACCAGCGCAGCGCTTCTCTCCTGCACTCCGAGCAGAAATCTGTGGGCGTTATCCATGAGAACAAACCTCATCCCAGTCCATGACACCATGATGCTGCTCCGATCACACACACACACAATCATTACTGGAATACTGTACAGAGACAAACGTCCCGCACAAACATCACTCCAGACAACAAGAGCAGAGAAACAGACGAGAGGCCGAGAGAATTATTGAGACAATAACGAGAACACGAGATATGAAGGCACAATGTAAAGACGATAGATAAGCATTAGTCACGTCTGTTTTGTTTTGTGTAATCTAAGAAAGGAATAAAACAAATGTGATGATGATGATGATGATGATGATGATGATGATAATTAAGATACGGCAGAGCGGCAGCAGCGGATGAAGAAGAACATCTTTAATTAAGAGTGTTTGGAGACTCCGGTGAGAATACATCGTCACTAATGAACGACCAGCAGAATTACACACAACCCACCACACCAGACAACCGCCAGAACGATGAGAGATTTCAGTCAAATCAGCAAGAATCATCTTCAAGACAACCACCACAAACTCCCAACACACACACGCGCCTTTCCAACATCACCCGGAGAAGGTTTTTGTTGAATTATAATGATGTTAGCCTTAATTGACTTCTTCCAAAATACTTTCTCAGATGTGCTTAACTTTGTATCAGACTAGAGCTAAATAAATCCACACACATTTACTTCACCGTGTTCATATCACACCGGCACCGCAGACAACGAGTTAACCCTATATACAGTTTATATAGAAACACACACACACACACGCACACTCACAAAATGCTTCTAATGGCTGGTGTTTGTGTGTCACTAAAGCTTTAATTCCCGATCAAACCGTTTCATCATCATCATCAGAGAGCCAAAAATACCCCCAACCGACCTGCAGCGGTACAATGAGCCCCAAATTCCACAACACACGCGCACACACCTAAAAGAGTTTCTACTCATATAACACACTACACCTTCACACACGGATTTCCAGCAGAACATCAGACATGAGTTTCTGCTCATACACACCTGCAGTTTAAAACACAACACACACACACACACACACACGCGCGCGCACACGCACACACACACACACACTGAGAGAGTTTGTAACACACACATGCACAGTGTGAAAGTGTACTTACTCCAGTCGTTGAAGATCAGCTCATATCACAGACTGAAAGATGAAAGAAAGACACAATCATAAACATGAAGATGATAAGATGAAGATGATAAAGATGAGATTAAAGACTCACCCAGAAGCTTTAAGAGATGCTGAGGATGCTGAAGGGAATCCAGAGGAAGATTTGATGTCTTTCTGTCACTCCAACCAGAAACAGAAACATGAACATGAAGATTGTCTTATTCCACACACAGCCGCGATCACCGCGCGTCCGACGCCCGTGAGCGCCACGGAGAGAAACGCGCGCACGCGGAGAGCGAGGAGATACCTGACTCTGAACGTGCGTGTGTGATTGTGTGCGCGCAAGCTCCAGACTGACACACACACACACACACACACACACAGACTGGCGCGCGTGTGTAGTTCCGCGGCGCGCCGCTGGATGGCCGGAGAAGCGCGTAACAACTCTGATCTGATGTGATCCGATCTAGATCTGACCTTTTGTGATTTAGAAGATTTGAAATAATGAAGTTTGTCGTGTGTGTGTGTTTGGCTTTAATCCTTGTCATCACTGCGGTTTATTATCTCACTAAGCAGCACAGAAGAACAAAAGGATTTGTTTAATTTCGGAACACAATAAAGTGTAGTGTGATCGTTATCATGATGTCACTGGGTTATGTGCGCACAGAACCATCAGACTGTCTGATATTGAGCTCAGTGTTTCACAGATAAACATTCAGCAGCGGCTAAAATAGAAAAGCACAGAAAAGCAGATTTACACCCAACACACCTGCAGCCGCACATTCTCTCTCTCGGTGTGTGTGTGTGAGAGAGAGAGAGAGAGAGAGAGAGAGAGAGAGGGAGAACAGGTTTGTCATTATGGGAACTAAATGTCCCAACAAGGATGATAAATTGTGTGTATCAGTCTGCGGTCCCCACAATATAAACTGATTATAAATCAAAGTTAATGTTCATTTAAAAAAGGCTTGTGTGAAAGTTTGGTTTAGGGGTAGAGTGACAGTTACAGGATAATGTTTACTGTATAAAAATCATTATGACTATGAAAAATACCCACAATCTATAAAACGTGTGTGTGTGTGTTACTTCAGGTCAGCTGGTCACACACACAGACATACGGACATGTCACTTCCTGTTAGTATCAGAGCAGAGAGCCCAAGAGTGAGGGAGAGAGAGGGACCCATGCGTGCATTAGATTGTGTTTGAATGTGGGTCGTTTTAATGAGGGTTTGTGCATCACAGGATGGAGTGTGAGCTCTAGAAACCCATCAGCACGTGAAACTGTCCCATTCACTTTGTGGAAGAAACACCGAGAACGAGAGAGAGCTGAAACACAGTTTCAGTGATTCGCATGCTGAAGATCTGCTGTCTTTTGCTGCAGGCAAACAAGACCAGTGCTGTGGAGACAAATCTCACAACATTCTGCACTCTGCTCGCTGTCTACAACACCTCCTGTCCTGACCTGTAGTTTCACGAACGCACGCACTCTCTCACACACACAAAATACAGCCACAACACAACCATCCCCTCACAAAAAAGAAACATATTTTAAAGTATACTTTGTGTAGTAAGTATACTAGTAATACTAGACTTTAAGTACACAACAGTTTTTTGTTTGTACTGCAACTATACAAGAACACGTATGGTTATACTAAAGTTTACAGATCAATACTTCAATACTACATGCTTTCGTTGATGAAAGTACACTTTGAAGTATACTGCTAGTGTTTATACTGCAAGTAGACTTGTAGGTTGTCTTAAATTAACTTAATAGCATACTTATAGTGACCAGTTTACAATTTAGTACACACTATGTTCCTATTTAAGAATGTATTTGTATACGCCTTTAAGTGTACTTGAAGTAAATGTCTATGATCACTGTGAATAAAAAAGATCAACTTCAGTTTCACACGTTTCATTTACTCTAAACTCTTCTAGCTCAAAGACTAAACACAACTACATGTCAAGTACACCGGAATACTTCATGATACTTTTACAGAGTAAATCTCTGTTAAAAGATTGAATACCGAGTATAGAGCAAATTTTTAAGTGTCATTTCTGAGAAGTACATGAAAAGTAGACTGGAGGTATACTTTTTAATTTTTAGGTTAAAGCCACAATATGGAATATTTGGACCGCTAGATGGCGCACTTTCGAAACAACAAAAGGCGAAGCTAAATGATGTTATGTAGGAGAGTGGAATTATGGGACATGTCGTTTTCACCACCCAGAGGCGTATGGAGATCGCCCATCATGTTCACGGACAAGGTATTTTTACCGTACTTCACTCACAAGTTGTGCATAAATCACCTGATAGA
The DNA here is from genome assembly GCF_024868665.1 of Triplophysa rosa. Lineage (NCBI taxonomy): Eukaryota > Metazoa > Chordata > Actinopteri > Cypriniformes > Nemacheilidae > Triplophysa > Triplophysa rosa. Next base: position 624,070 of record NC_079890.1, read on the forward strand.
TATTTGTGCCTCGCTTTCAAGCGCTTTCTGCCGCCATATTGCATTTTTTTGGTGCCGTTGATATGGTGAATGGTAATAACGGAGCTCCATTGATCATGGCTTGTCATAGTTGTGGTGCAAGAGCTTAACTCAAGGTACGTCTACCCAGAGTTGTTAGAACTAACTCAAATCAGCTGTTCTGAAACTAAAAACTCAAAGTTTCGCATCTCGGTGTAAATCAACTCAGAGTTCACATTTTAACTCAGTGTTAGTTGAACCTCCTTATTGAAACGGGCCCCAGGTCCCTCTATCCACATCAGTCTTTATCTTGTCTATTTTCACATCGAGTTGAATGATTGAGAATGTGTGTGTGTGTGTGTGTGTGTGTGTGTGTGTGTGTGTGTGTGTGTGTGTGTCTGTGTTGTGTGTCAGAAGTTTTCATCCCGATGGCAGAAGCAGTCTGAATTCACCTGCTGTCTGAATCTCAGCACATTGTTAACTGACGCTCTGCCAAGTCTCTCTCGCATCCATTAGTCACTCGCCAATTAAAATCTCCAATGACTTAATGCTTAGAAGTCTGTTTGTGTCTGCCGCCGCGCTCTCTGAATACTGAAGTAGCACCTGCGCTCTGAAGCGCCATCAGGATTCCGCCGGCTTCCGAGCAGTCTTAGTCGTGGAGGTTTTACACGGCGAGGAATCCTCAAACAAACATTCATATTCTCCACGGTCCTCTTTACTCTTTCTGATGGTACACTCGCCTACTCTGGGGCTTTGAGTTTCGGGTCGTCCTGACCCGCTGGAGTCCTTCGTGATTCATATGCATATCTGGACATATTCAACTGTTTCTGCTTTTGCCGCTCGACTCGACTCTTAAAAACCCAGCAGGTCCCCACAGTAAGAGCTTTTTAAAGCTGCTCTCATTCATCGTAAATTATGAACAGAATTTTAATGCCATAAATAAAATGCATTTTTCTGGATTGCATAGACAGAAGGATGCTAAGGTATGAAATACACAAGGCCAATGAGATCAGTCCGACATAGTGCTTTCAAGCTGTGGGCTGGTTTGACTAGAAAGAGGAGAGATGTGCCAGCATCACAGTCGACAAAAATAGTCCGTATTCACAATGAGACAAAAATAGAAAAACAAAACAAGCGCAAATAACACAGTCTGTACTGTAGGTGCAGAAATATAATGGCCGAAAAAACAGACCACTCTCTAGATCACTTTGACTTTAACACCGTGAGCCCTTACTTCATCCTGCGGTCCCACAGTTTGCCCTGTCACCCCACCCCTTCACCCTATTAACTATCTTTGCCGTGTGACCTGAAACCTTCAACCCCGTTACCCAACCATTACCCTACACTATAGTTTGCCTGATGACTCTACCCGTCACCCTCTGTGACCCTGCTCATAGCCCTTGGACCCTACCAGTCACCCTCTATGACTGTATGCTTAGCCATAGGACTCCACCTGTCACCCTCTGTTACCCCACATTTTGCCCTAGGACCCATGTGACTGCATGCTTTGTCCTAGGACCCTACCAGTCACCCTCTGTGTCCGCATGCTTCGCCCTAGGACCCTACCGGTCACCCTCTGTGACCCTGCTCATTGCCCTAGGACTCCACCCGCCACCCTCTGTGACCCTGCTCATTGCCCTAGGACCCTACCCGTCACCCTCTGTGACCCTGCTCATTGCCCTAGGACCCTACCCGTCACCCTCTGTGACCCTGCTCATTGCCCTAGGACCCTACCCATCACCTTCTGTGACCCCACTCTTTGCCCTAGGACTCCACCCGTCACCCTCTGTGACCCTGCATTTTGCCATGTGACCCTATCCGTTACCGTCTGTGACCCCACGCTTCTTCCCATGCGTTGTATTTTCAAGAGGAATCGAGCTTGCTGCAATTTTCCTGTTGATTTCAAGTTTTGCGCAACACCTACAGTGCTCGTTATCTGTCATTCAGGGCAGAATGTGTGAGCTTTATTTGAGTTTGGACAGACTGATGCAATCAAGTTCCTCTGCTGCTCTTCTTTTCTGTGTGTTTCCTCTGAGGAGCCTTCAGGTCGATCTGTCGAGCCCTCTACCTGTCTGCTGCTGCCTGGAGGACAGGGGCTACAATCACACACACACAGGATGATGGTATTTACATGGTCTTCCTGTAAAATACAGAACAACAATATTTGGATCCTTTTTTATTCTTTATTTGTGTTACCTCAAGGCCACATACATTTCTGACTTTTGTGAGTCCGATTTTCTCAATAGATTTTTAGCGACGAGTGTGTAGATGTATTACAGTAAGGTTTCTCTTAACACATTTGTCTTCACTTTCATACGCTACATTGTTGCTTTTTATTTACGCCTTGCATAATGACACAATATTTCATGAACGCGTTCTACAAGTTTGTGTAATATTAATAAAATGTATGCAACACTGATTTGTCTTAAAGCAAACTGTGTAGGAGGGAGACGGAGTTGCTTTGATCATCTCAAAGCAAACTGAAGACTCCATTAGCTAATTGTCTTACTGTAATAAAGGTGAACACTTTAATTCTGGTAATGTCTACCACAGACGTTGAGTAGAGTTCTCACCTAGCTGCCTCGTGTGTGAGTCTTTATGGCTGATGTTCATGCTTGACTGTGGTCTTCACCAGAGATTTCTCCAGATGAACTGATTTATCAGAGTTTGGATTCACCAGAAGCCGCGAGGAGAAGAATGCTGAGATGTAAAGAAGAGATGTGAATGAAGGAAAGAGCCATACTGTATGTTTCTGATAGAGGCGATGGATCAGCGTTCTTCTGGTCTCTGGACGTTGGGCTGGTGAGATGGATCACGCTGAGGCGTGTGAAGGCGTCGGGAGGCGTGTGTAGGAACGCCGGTCCTGCTGCTCGTAAGCTGCTTATTAATTAGCTGTCAGGTGAAGCTCTGAGGTGCACTGAACAGATGGAGCGGGTTCATCTCTGAGGACACACACACACAATGACCGACTTCACACACGTCAGCAAATATTAAATCACAAAACCCATACATTACACACAATAGATCTGTGACTTAATCAGTGTGTCTAGAAATGTGTTACTCAGCAGCTGAGCCCATGTAAATAATATAGTATACTTTAACAGTTATTGTGGTAAACTGTAGGAAACTTAGTGTTAGGGTTAGTGTTACGTGCTAGTCTTGAACTTTACCATAGTAACTATGAAGTATACTACAGTATTTAGCATAGTTTATCCAGTATCTGTAGTATACATGAACAAAGTGCCAACAAACATTTGGGGTTCCCAGAGCGTTCTGCAGAATAACTTACAGTTTACTACAGCATTCATTCTCACTGATCACCATTTCAAAATCATAAGAACTTTATAGTAAACATGTCATCTTGATGGAAGCTTTTTCAGATTTTTGACTTGTACACAAAATGCAGAGTTCTTTCAGCCTATGTTTGGGGCAAAATATGGAAAAGCCCAACCGCTGATTTACATGAATTGTGTGTGTGTGTGTGTGTGTGTGTGTGTGTGTGTGTGTGTGTGTGTGTGTGCGTGAGTGTAAGTGTGAGTGTGAGTGTGTGTTAGATAACTCCAGTTCTCAGATTGTTGTTGTGCAGGAGATGGAAACAGAGAAACATCCGTCTTCATTCACTCTCACGCTGCACAAGATCCCACAGATCTCCCTCACAACACCACACATCCCAAAATAATCATTCACCACATCCGTCATACCAAAAACCTGGTGATTATTTTGAACAAAGAAATGATCACAATTGCTATTGTTATTGAATTGCTATTGAAATTATCATTCTTATTTTAAGTCCGATGTCCCGGACGTAAGGTTAAGTTTGTTTTTCAGTGAACATGTGATCATGTTAACATGTTTTCTCAAACGTGACTAATTTTCCAACAGTTAACTCGGGTTAGTTTAGTTCAGCGTGTTCTTGACGTAAGGCACGAGGCCTTGATTCCCGCAGCAGCATCTTGGATTCATCTTACAGAGGAGGTATTTTTAGACGCCTCTTGTTAAAAAGCATTACGTGGATGCTGAGCGGATTCGGGCCGGTGTGTGGGAGCGCCGTTGGCTTCAGTTTTCCTGCATGACAGCCAAAGAATGAGAGCATGAGATAAAGACTGTTTCATGCCATCAGAACGCTGCTGAAATTACAAATGACTTCTCGAATGGTGTGTGACAGATAAAATGAGGCTTAAGCCCCTGATATGAGCAGCGATGTGTCAAGCGTTCTTTCAGACTGATTAACTGTAATGAGCATCTATCACAAAGACAAAAAACAATTAGATAAATGACTGCTTATCAGTTCTGCTGATTCACAGCGCTTTACACAAACTGGGTGAAATGTGTCATCGCGTTCAATGTATACGTGTCCGTCTCGCTAATGCCTTCGCTTTGCGTGCATTCGCGTTAATGACGTCCGTCTGTCGGCCCAAGCGTCCATTCCGGCCCCATACATTAGCAGCCCACCAGGAAAAGTTCTGATACTCCAGATGGCTGGTCAGTCCCTGTTCACGGCCTTTCTGGACTTTGACAGAATGGCCTACTGGTCAGTCCGCCCCTGGTTGTGGGTAATATCAGCCGTTAGGTGTCCATGGATTCACACTTCCAATTTTCACCGGAAACCCCATCCGGGCACTAATTTCAGCATACTATGATCTGAGACATACTAATTCTATTTTCGAATACTATTGTCACGATTGGTAAGGGGAAGAACCCAAATGCAGGCAGGCAGTGAAGGGGTTAACAAATGACTTTATTAGACAAACACAAAACAAAAACCCACGAGGGGGTATGAATCAAGAACTAAACTAAGGAACAAACAGAAAACAAAAGACTTCCCACGAGGGGGCAAAATGAAAACAAGAACAGTAAAACTAAACTAAATGACACGACCAAACGTCTTAAATAATACAATGAACAAAACTCACAAAACACGAACAGGACAAGGAACAGGACCACGGGTAGCAGGACAAGGAACAGGACCACGGGTAGCAACACCAGCGAGACCACAGTACACCGTACACAACGCAATACAAAAGCACAAGACAAAGAAACAAGAGGGTATATATAGGGAAGACAAACGAAGGATAATTACATGGGGCAGGTGTGGGACATTAAACACTCAGGGAAAGATAACGAGGAAACGAGATGGCGGGAACAGAGACGAGACACTAGAAAAACACATGAGAGGTAAAAACATAAACATCTCATGGCCTTCCCACATAAAACCCAAGGACTCTGCCCCGATCCCACCACACGACTAGAATTTCATAAACAAGACGGTGGGACCGTGACACTATTAAGGACGGATAGTATACGAATTGGTATGCGCAGCTACTCTGTGCAGTGAGCGGCAGGGAGAAACGGCACATTCAATTAGCCGTACGGCATCCAACACTTTAATAAATGAGTACAAAACAGTGTTTCCAAAACCTGTCACGGTTATAAATTGGTAATATGTAAATGAGAATGGCTTTATTGGGCAGTCAGCTGTATTCAAGTAGAGAATGTTTACTATGACATTAAAGAAAACGCTCGATGCAAATGTCTAGATGCGCATACATTCAAAAAAAGACTGTATGCACTCAACTGAGTCAGAAACAGTGCTTTATTCCCAATGTTTGATCTGACATTACAATTTTGCTTTTGTAACTTTGGATGGAAATGAAGCTAAAGACACAAGTAACGGAAAACTTGATGTTGCATCTGCACAACTACTAGATCATCTACACAACATTACATGTGCAGTATACAACACCACACATCTCATAATACACAACCTGACCTTCCATTTACAGCAATACAATTAACCAGAAACATTCCAGCAATAACTTTAATATCACCTTTTTCGAGGTTGCCTCATCTATTGGGCCTGCGCACAGGCTGCGTCAGTCTTTACTGATTGACTATTGGCTCGTTTTACTGGAAGGCGTGACTTCCTTCGCTAGAGCGGCCATATTGAGTTGCATTTCTCTCCGTTCGTTGTAACTGCAGTGGCGCATCTTGTTCATATTAATATCTTTAGTTTTATTACAATCAGGAGCTTTAGGCCCGATTCACATTTCGCATCTTTTCCGACCGCATATTTCACATTTTAAATGCGGCAGGCGCACGCAAATAGGGGGCGATGTGGTCACGATGCACATGCGGAGCGGAGCGCACATTTTTCTCTAGGCGCTCCGGCATCGCATCGAGATGGAACTAGTTCTACTTTTCGGAGTGCCACGCGAGCACTGCGGGTCATTTGAAGAGAGAAAGTGGCGCGGCTCGCGTTTTCCACACGGTTTTAGATGGGAAATGTGAATCGGGCCTTAATGTCCACTGATAATGTTTTTCACAAGACAATAGGAATATGTATAATGTATATTTTCACTTTAATACTTTAATTTTTCTCAAAGTACACACTGACCCTGGTTTCCATTCTCATATGAAGAAAGGTTTACAGTGGACGAGCTGCGGCTGATGTATCTGCTCTCGGCTCATAGATTGCGTTTATCCACTCAAGGTCAGAAGTGCTACACCTCAAAAACACTCAATGATTGCCTTCATATTGATCTCTCTCGCTCACACACACACACACACACACACACACACACAAACACGCTGAGAGTGGAGTAGGTCCACTTTAGAGACGAGTTCATCTGTGAGATGAATGCTCTTGAATCTGTCTTGGACGTGATTCTCACAGTGGGAATTCTCACAGTGTGTGAGAGGCGATTAAAGATGGATCAGCGTATATCACACCTGTCATTATATCATCTCCCTCAACACCCTGACTGACTGTGTGTGTGTTAGCATGAGTTATCCAAACCACATCAGATTTAAACGGCCCGCTTTCCCCAAGACAATTAAAGTATTCAAACAGAATGTGACAAAATGAACAAAGAACCCATCCAAGATAAATTAGGATTATTACAAGAAATGTCCTCAGATCAAGCACTCGGCCCATTTACAGCGGGAAAGAAAATCAGAAATTAGATATTTTTCTGAGATTAGATTAGAAGCTTTGCTGGTGTTTTAGTAATCTTACATGCGTCTGTTATAGAACAACGTCTCAGATTTTGCTCGGATAAGTCAGAGGTCTCTCTATGAACTCACATATTTATCATAAAATGATCTGAACTATACTGCTCACATTCGCTTTAGAAGATTGAAATCCAGATGTTCCTTTCAGCCATGTTGAAAAAAACAGCATATGCTGGGTTATGTATGTTTTAATGCTGGTTTGACCATCTTAAACCAGCTAAGGACCACACTGCAAAAATGACTTTCTTACTTAGTATTTTTGTCTATATTTTTATATAGATTTTTTAGACATTTGTACAGGAAAACAAGACAAAAATACTAAGTAAGAAAGTATTTTTTTTGTAGTGCAGCACATGACCAGTTTAAACCAGCACATAACTAGTTTAAACCAGCAGAAACCAGCACATGACCAGCTTAAACCAGCACATGACCATCTTAAAACAGCACATGACCATCTTAAACCAGCTTAAACCAACACATGACCATTTTAAACCAGCACAAACCAGCACATGACCATCTTAAACCAGCACATGACCATCTTAAACTATCTTAAACCAACACATGACCAGCTTAAACCAGCAAAAACCAGCACATGACCATCTTAAACCAGCACATGACCATCTTAAACCAGCACATAACCAGTTTAAACCAGCACAAACCAGCACATGACCATCTTAAACCAGCTTAAACCAGCACATGACCAGCTTAAACCAGCACAAACCAGCACATGACCATCTTAAACCAGCACATAACCATCTTAAACCAGCACATGACCATCTTAAACCAGCTTAAACCAACACATGACCAGCTTAAACCAGCACAAACCAGCACATGACCAGCTTAAACCAGCACATAACCATCTTAAACCAGCACATGACCATCTTAAACCAGCTTAAACCAACACATGACCAGCTTAAACCAGCACACACCAGCACATGACCAGCTTAAACCAGCACATAACCATCTTAAACCAGCACATGACCATCTTAAACTAGCTAAGGACCAGCACATAGCCAGCTTAAACCAGCATATGACCAGTTTAAACCAGCTAAGGACCAGCACATGACCATCTTAAACCAGCTAAGGACCAGCACATGACCAGCTTAAACCAGCACATGACCAGTTTAAACCAGCTAAGGACCAGCACATGACCAGCTTAAACCAGCACATGACCAGTTTAAACC
>NC_079890.1:633536-664228 GCF_024868665.1 Triplophysa rosa
GATGGTCATGTGCTGGTTTAAGCATGGTCATGTGCTGGTTTAAGCTGGTCATGTGCTTTAAACCAGCTAAGGACCAGCACATCACCAGCTTAAACCTGCTAAGGACCAGCACATGACCAGTTTAAACCAGCTAAGGACCAGCACATCACCAGCTTAAACCCGCTAAGGACCAGCACATCACCAGTTTAAACCCGCTAAGGACCAGCACATCACCAGCTTAAACCAGCTAAGGACCAGCACATCACCAGCTTAAACCAGCATCAAAACATACCAAACCAGCATAAGCTGTTTTTTCAACATCATTTTTCTTGGACGTTTAAATGGTTTAGCTGGAGTAAGCAGACGTGTGTTTTATCTGCGTTAGGTCTGTGTGTTTGTTGATTTATCACGCGTGTCCGTGGATGATTCTTACACATAATCCGTCACAGGCCCGGTCGAGACTAACATTCAGCATCTCTATTAGCACGCGCCGCTTCATCCGAGCAGATGGCCGTGTGTCTCGCTGATCAGTTATACTTCGTGTCCTCCTCAGAGGAAGCCTTTAGCGTCCGCGTGCGCGTGCAGTAAGTGGAAGTACTGGTGCGCGAGACGGTCGAGAGCTGTTCAGTTATATTGGCCAGCAGAATTCAATAACCCGAAGGAGCCGTGATCGCTCAGGGACGTGTTGTAGTCGCAATATTCAAAACCACGAGCCCAAATGGACCACAAATGCCGCTCCTCGCTCGCGTTAAATCGCGAAAAGAGCCGAGCGAAGGCGGTAATTAAGGCGCACGATTGTGTGCTGTCTGGATGCGGAGTTCTCCGTGGGACATTGAGCTTCATTGCGCTTTTATCTGTTCTGTTATTATGGGGTTTTATTTTCACCCTCAGGTGCTCATATTCGCCTCTTTGCTGATGAGAATTTCACGCGGCGCTCGTTGGAAACGACGCGTCTCTCCTCTCTCAACATCGAGTGTGACGGCCGTCGTCTGAAGTGTGAACTGAATTATAGATTTCTCATTTCAACTCCACTGCTGGCGACCGGCCGGCGGCCAACACCATGGATATTTTATCACCACCCTGGAAATAAATAAAAGCACTTTGTCCCTAGGAAGAGAGAAATCAAGCAATTGCTCGGAAGAAAAATGAGAGGGCTCGGAGTTTAGAGAAACTGGAACGTTCTGCGAGCTCGATTTTCTTCTGTTCACACACACACGTCCAGCTGGTTCACTGTCGTCTGGACTCGTGCAAACACACACACTGAGCTTCATGTAAGTTGATCGGCAGGGACATGCGTGTAAAACGTGCATAAGACAAGTCAATCAGAAAGCTGTATGTTGTGAAGTATGCAAATAAATGAACGTTGAGTGAAGTTTTGCATCTTTATTGAAGGGAAACTTCTGTCATCATTTGCTCCATCATCATTTGCTCCAGTTGTTTCAAATGTGTATAAATGTCTTTGATGAACACAGAGAAAGATATTTGAAAGAATGATTGTAATCAAACGGTTCTTGACCATCATTGATTACCATAGTAGGAAAAATTGTGTTTTTTGACGATATTTTGAAGAATGTAGATCTGGGGCACTTTTGACTGCCATTGTATTTTTTCCTACTATGGGAGTCAATGTGTGTTGAGATCTGTCTGGTTATAAGCATTCTTCCAAATATCTTTCTCTGTGTTCATCAGAACAAAGACATTTATACACATTCGGAACAATTTGAGTAAACGATGACAGAAGTTTCATTTTTGGGTGAAGTGTCCCTTTATTTTTACTCAGCTCAAGACTTATCTTGCTTCTCAAATATCCTGATTTTAAAATTGAGATATTTGTACTGAAAACACAGAGTACATGTTTTTGCAGAGTACTTTGGAAACCAACCTAAAACCATGTTTTATTATATGTCAATAACTTTTAAGCATCAGCAAATAATATGTCAAAAATCTCTTGCTTTGCGTGATGTTCTATAAGTGGCCTATAGATGCGGTTTCATCGGACACCTGCACCTGGCCGTCTGTGTTTGGCTTTAATCTAACGATTCATTTTATATTCAATTCATACTTGATTGTATATTAGTTGTGTTCAATTAAATGAAAACTACTCTTTGTGGGCCGGAAGTTGAGTTTGGGTTCGTAACGTAACGTAACGTTGCTTGATGTTGTTGGCGCTGAAAGCGTCTACATGTGAATGACGAAGTTGACATGTTTTACACATCAAAGAGAAAGAAACTTCACGGTTAAAGTTGACATTCAGCTCTGGAGGTATATCGTCTGGTATCGTCCGCTGAACATTAGTGACACTAACCTTTGCTAACAGCGTCTCTGTGTTATTAAAAGAAGCAAAGCTAAAAGGTTAAAGTGCTTTCGTGCTGTGTTAAAGTGGATGTGTTTGTGTGTTTCCAGTGGTTTCCTCCGCAGGCGTTGTGTCCCGCGGTGTAATGTCACCAGAGCGCCTCTCATTAACCCCCCGCCTCAAACACACACACACAGAATTCACTTCATTACACGCTAAAAATACACCCCAACACGCTGTGATGAAGTCTACATGCTCACCATACTTCAGCCTTTCCGTTAAACAAAGAAGAAAGGAATCGATGGACGAGTTACTCTTTCAGAAAATGAGTCGCACATGATCAGCTGATTCGTTTCACACCAGATGTGTGTCCCGTGCTTCATGTCTTGTTTATTGTTGCGTTTGAACTGCTTGGGTGTGATAGAATCTTTCCCGGATGAAATAACTCAATCATTTTCTATGGCAGGAGGGGGTTGGCGTAGAAACGCGGAGCTTCACGGTGTGTATTTTTTCTTTTTCAATATGTCGTGTGGAATGATGGACGGTTATATCGGACCTCTTTAAATGGGTTTGTGCAAATCTGCTGGTTTTATAGCCGGTGTAAGAGAAGAGACGGCCTGTTAAACACACACACACACACACACACACACACACACACACACACTTGAGTCATTTGCAGGTTTGTCTCATATATATAAACAGATGCTCAAGGGTTTGATTTATGAACTATCACCACCGCGCCCTTGAGCCGGACACACGGCCGCATGAGACCCGGAGGAACTCAACCTGTACTGTACGACACTTCAGATAACAGCATCTGCTAAATCATCATTCACTTCTGAGGCCGAAGGAATCACAGGAAGTGACATCACTCAGCCACACAGTCACAAATGAGATCTCTTGAATTATTTCCCATCTCATGCCATCAATATTATTGAAGATCTCAATGTGAACTCAAACATGTCTCATCACATCCAGATGATTTCACCTCTACAATCGACATTCGTTTACGCCTCCAGACTCTTCGTGTGTTCACACAACTACGCTCGCATTTCTTTCTCATTTGATTTCTCCCTTCAATGAAACACACATGAGAAGTCCATCAAATCTCCTGAGCTGTGAAAGAGAAACATGAAACATTCGAATAAACTTGTCTACTCACAGGTTGGTGTTTGGTCTGATGATGGTTTAGCACACGTCAAGGCTTCAGAAAGCATTTTCCATGAGTTGTGATGTGATGATTCAATTCAATTCAATTCAATTCAATTTTATTTTATTTATATAGTGCTTTTCACAATGTGGATTTTTCCAAAGCAGCTTTAACTTTTGTTCCCTTTCTGTTGGTCTCTCGACGTTGTGTCGAACCGACAGAATGGGGTTTGTCTTGAGAACCTATCATCTTCTGAGTATTTAGAAAAGGCCAATGAAAATTGGCGAATGAAATTTGCATGCCGGGCTCCTCCCCGGATGTCCGGGAATAAGAGGGAAGCCGGTGTGCTCATTCATTCACCTTTTGTTCTTCAGAGCCTACGCATCTGGTGAGCTTCTCTACGATCTGGGTGATCATTCTTTCTGCTGGAATCTACGACGTGGAGAGCGGACGGTCCCTTCCTGCAGTGACTCTCCCCTGGGCGTCTCGGCAGTTCCGGAGGTGTTCGAGCAAAAATTTCCTTTTCTAAAAGAGTAAATTTCTCCAGCGTGGCTTGTCCCGCTGTTCTCATGGGTGCAACACACACATCAAGGAGGGGGACGGACACAATGCCTGCTTCCAGTACGCTGGGGCAGACGTTGTGGATACGTCCTGCCCGCACTGCGGGCGGTGACGATTCAGATGTTGCGTCACAGGTGGCTGTGTTCCCACGGTTCCTTCCCGGCACGTTTCACGTCAAACAAAGTTCTGTCACCCTCTCTTCCCTCGAGGTTGAGACAGCTGGAGGATACGTCGGTGTCCCCCAGGTGGAGTATGCCGCCGCGGTGCACTCGTGCCCGTAGGTGGCGGCCACCTGGGGGGGCTCGACCTAGACTCCCGTCCAAAGCATGTGGAGTCTCGGCATCTCTGGTGTCGAGAGCTTACATAGCGGCGGACCAAGCTGCCTCCTCTCTCCACGCTATGGCTCTTGCCAGGCCAGGGCGTTGAGAGAGCTCCACGAGGGTAAGACCGACCCAGCGCTTATGCAGGAACTCCGCGCCGCCACCGACCTCGCTCTATGGGCAACCAAGGTGACCACGCGGGCCCTGGGTCGGACGATGTCCACACTTGTGGTCCATGAGAAACTCCTCTGGCCAATACTTGCGCAGATGAGTAACGCTGAGAAAATCTGCTTTCTCGACGTACCCGTCTCGCAAGGGGGGGCTGGTTGGTGTTACTGTCGAGCCGCAGCGGCCCCGCTCACCCCTCGGCCGCCTCGGCCATCGAGTCCCGTGCACTGTCTGCTTCCCAGCAGCCCTGGTCCTCTTCAACGCCCTCCAGCTCTGGCTCCCCCCACTCAGGCGGCCCCCCCTGGAGGAGACAGCGAAGAGGAGACCATCGCCCCATCAGCAGCCGCGGGGCAGCGGCCGTCATGGGAACACCTCAGGGGGATCGAGGCTACCATTGGGCCCGACCCCAGCCACATCGCTGGGAAGTCGGATAGGGACGGATCCTGCCCCGTCCCTCCATCTGCTGGCCCCCTCTGGGGGGCTGGCGCCCACTTACTCTCAAAAAGGAGAGTTTCCTCTCTCTCTGGGTTACCACAGCCGCTCTCACCCTCTGCACGACGGTGAACGGCAAACTCGACGTTGCGTCATGGCGAAGCGCAATGTTGAGTATAAACACCAGCCTTCAGCACTCTCAGACAGACAGTGCGTCGAGCCGGACAATCGCCAGGCAGGAAAAACAGCAGAGCCGATCTCCTCCCCGGGGGTCCTCCCCCGGCAAGGAATCCGTACTGCTAGCCATCGAACCACCCTCCGCGGGGGCGATGAAGCAGATCAAACCTCTAGTCCCCCTGTGTCAGTTCTGGGAGCCTGGTCTCAGCTTCCCAGACTGTCAGGCTGGCTGAGGAAGACGATCCGTCTCGGCTACGCGATTCAGTTCGCTATAGCTCCGCCCAAGTTCTGGGGTTTACCTCAGTCAGAGGCAGGGATGCCCCCGTACTTCGTCCCACCAGCCGAGATGTTCAGCGGGTTCTACAGCCCGTACTTCATTGTCCCCAAGAAAGGCGGAGGGTTGCGCCCTATCTTGGATCTGCGTGTTCTGAACAGGCACCTACACACAAGCTGCCTTTCAGGATGGTCACGCAGAAGCGCATCCTGGCATCCGTCAGGCGTCAGGACTGGTTCATGGCAATCGACCTGAAGGACGTGTACTTTCATGTCTCGATCCTCCGTAGGGAAGGAGGTGTGCGGGTACTAACTATCTCGATGACTGGCTCAAGTTTTGGCACACTCTCGAGATCTGTTGTGTACACACAGGGACCTGGTGCTCCGGCACCTAGATCAGTGGGGCTACAGGTCAACTGAGAAAAGAGCAAGCTCTCCCCGGCGCAGAGCATCCTCTTTCTCGGTAGGGAACTCGACTCTGTCCACAAGAGCGGCCCCGCTCACCCCCCGGGGGGGGCGCGAGTCCCGCGACGAGGAAGCCCGCACCCTCGCGGCCACCCAGAGGCAGAGCGCGCCCGGTCAGTGTTGAACTGCCTGAAGATCAGACAGTCAGCGGTCCCCCTGTAACAAGAGGCTCCTGGGATACATGGCATCCTCGGCGGGGGTGGTCCCCCTCGGGTCGATGCACATACGACCGCTCCAACACTGGCTGCAGAGTCAAGTTCCTTGGAGATCGTGGCACACCTGCAGCAGGCGTATGGTCACACGCTTTTCTGCCGACACACCCTAACCCCCTGGTCTCCATGACCTTCTTGCGGACAGGGGTCCCCTTTGGGATGCCTCCCTGCAAGGTTGGGGTGCCGTGTGCAACGGGCAAGCAGTGTCGGGGCGGTGGACGGGCCCCCGCCTGCGTTGGCATTCAACTGCCTAGAGTTGTTGGTTGTGCTACTTGCATTGAGGACTACCTCTTGTGCAGGGAAGCACGTGCTGGTCCGGTCGGACAGCACAGCTGCTGTGGCATATTCTTTTACTCACAGCAGCTAACATGACTCGCCCGATGCCTCCTCCTCTGGAGTCAGCAGGTGATCAGCTCCCTGTGAGCCACACACATCCCAGGCGTCCTGAACCAGACAGCCGATGCGCTCTCTCGTCAGTCGACACCTCGCGGAGAGTGGCGACTCCCTCCCCGCGCAGCCGGCTCATTTGGGGGCAGTTCAGACAGGCACAGGTGGTCCTGTTGCCTCCCCGGACTCCATCCATTGTCCGCTTTGGTACTCCCTGTCCGAGGTACCCTCGGCACGGATGCCCTTGCGCATAGCTGGCCACGGGACAAGCGGAAGTACGCTTCCCCCCAGTGAGCCTCATTGCACAGGTCCTGTGCAAAGCCAGGGAAGAGGAGCATCAAGTGGTACTGGTTACGCCCCTTTGACCTAACCAGGACTTGGTTCTCGGAGCTGAGGCTCTGACAACAACTCCCCCCTGGCCGCTCCCCCTGGCGGACAGCTTCCCCAGGGGAAGGGGCACGTTACGGCATCCCAGGCAAAACCTGGTCTCCAAGTCTGGACGGGACGAGGAGATCCTGAGTGACCCACCCCCGGTCCGGTTGGGACGTCACTCAGGCTAGGGCATCGGCCACTGGGCGGCTATACGCCCATAGGTGGTGCCTCTTCTCATCCTGGTGCTCTTCTCGGCGAGAAGACCCGTGGAGTTGCTCGGTCGGGTACGAGCTGTCCTGTCCTCAAGAGAGACGGGGGAGTAATCTCTCCCCCTCCACACTGGGAATGTATGTAGCCGCTACGGCCGCTCATCATGACCCAAGTGCTGGGTAGCCTCTAGGACAGCACGACCTGGTCATTAGGTTCCTAAGGGGCGCGAGAGGGTGACCACCTTACCCGCGCTCCGTACCCTCTTGCGACCTAGGTGGCAGGCCTCAAGAGGCCCCGCCCCCTTCGAGCCTCTCGGGGTTGCCGCTCTTTCTCAGTCTTGATAAAGACGGCTTTCCGCATGGCGCTCACCTCCAAGAGGGTAGGGGATCTACAAGCACCCTCCGTGTCCACAGATTGCCTAGAACTCGGGGCCAGGATTCTCACGTTATCTTGAGACCCCGCCCCAGCTACGTACCCAAGGTTCCCACCACTCTCCCGAGAGACCAGGTGGTGAACCTGCAGGTGCTCCCCACCGGGGAGGAAGACCCAACCTATCCGTGTTGTGTCCAGTACGCGCACGGCGCCTCTACTTGGACCGGACGCAGAGCCCAGAAGCTCTGAGCAGCTCTTTGTCTGTTTCGGAGGTCAGCAGGAGGGCTGTCTCCAAACAGAGGTTGGCGCACTGGATCGTGGATGCCCTCGTTAGGGCATACCGATCTCTTTCGCCCCTGCCCGTTGGGGGTGAGGCTCACCCCTCGTGGCTGGCTCAGGGCGCCTCTCTGCCAGACATCTGCAGAGCTGCGGGTTGGGCTATGCCTAACAACTCCGTGAGGTTCTAATACCTACGCGCGGAACTGGTGTCAGCCCACATCCTGGCAAGGTGTGGGACCGGCAGCCGGTAGGGCATACGCCTGCGGAAGCCTTTCCCCCTCCGGGGGGAGCAGTGGCGATCCCGCCTCACTTCTTTCCCCTCGGGTAAAGAACAGGCATTCCATCCATCACTAAGCACCCTTCCAGGGGACAGGCTGGGCAGAGCAGCCCTGCCCCCTTAGGCCGGGGAACAGTTGAGTTATCTCCCACATAGCTCTAACCGGACCTAGTGCTCCAGACGTGGTAACCCCCCCTCCGTGGGCTGTTCCGTCTGATGTATCCTCATGAATGGTTCCCACCTTGGCAACCCATGACCTCCCCAGGTGGACTCCCACCTTGCGGTTAACTCCTGCAGTCCGCACATTCCTCCCATGAGTTCTCCCCTGATGGTGAGACCATGTGGTGTCTCCACTAATTCCTCCCTACGGTAGGTAGTGGCCTCTGCAGCGTTTTTCCCCCAGGGGGGAATAATGCTTACCCAGTGGCCCGTACGGTGCCGGGCGGCTTCTCGCCATTTAGAGAATTAGGCCTCCGCCCGTGACGGCCGGCGTTAGGGGGCTTCCCAACTTTTTGTGGAAAGCTCTGGGTCCCCCTTCCTCTCCACTGGAAGGTCATAATTTCGCGCTAGCGTGTTCGTCTGACTCGCCCAGGCCAGTCAACGTCGCTCCGCAGAGATTGTGACGCGGCTCAGTGCTGTGGCGTTTTCCATAGGAACCCCATTCTGTCGGTTCGACACAACGTCGAGAGACCGACAGAAAGGGAACGTCTTGGTTACGGATGTAACCTCGGTTCCCTGATGGAGGGAACGAGACGTTGTGTCCCTCATGCCACAACACTGGCCGCCCACCCCAGCGGTCGGGGGAGGATGCTTTAGGCTCCTCAGACCAAAGGTGAATGAATGAGCACGCCGGCTTCCCTCTTATACCCGGACATCCGGGGAGGAGCCCGGCATGCAAATTTCATTCGCCAATTTTCATTGGCCTTTTCTAAATACTCAGAAGATGATAGGTTCTCAAGACAAACCCCATTCTGTCGGTTCGACACAATGTCTCGTTCCCTCCATCAGGGAACCGAGGTTACATCCGTATCCAAGACGTTTATAGAGCAAGTAAGATCATTCTAGTAAATAATCTCTAATATCAGCGGTCTCCCGGTGAACAAGCCAACACGGCCCTGTGGCGAGGAACCCAAACTCCAATGATGAATAACTGGAGACAAAACCTCAGGAGAAACCAGACTCAGCCAGGAGGACCAGATCTCCTCTGACACGTCACAGCTGCACTCACTGACTTTCATTCAAAGTTACTGAGGAAATGTTTATGAAGAATAGGGAGAGCTTATTAGTTGTGATTTGGGACATTTCATTTCTTGAAACTGTTTGGGTCTAATTTGGTCTTATTTTTATATATATATATATATATATATATTTTATCGATATCAGGTAACAGAGGAATGTAATAAATAGGGACAATAATAATGGCATAATGTAACTGAGTGCAGCTTTAACTTCAAACTGCTGTCATGTGATGTACGTTTAGCGAAGTTAAGTTTGTTCAATTTAGCATTAATGTGACATTAGCTCTTGGTTGGGAATGATCTGCGGTCACAAAAGCTCAATCACCGTTGTGTTTCTTCACAGGTCATAGAAGCTGAAATCTCTCTCTCTCTTCACTGCTGTGAACTGTAGGCCAGTGATCTCAGATATGGATTTGTGTCGGTTATTGGATCGATTGGACATTATTGTGTTTAACATGTACAGGTAAATCACAGTTGGGTTGGACACTTTGAGTTCTGGAGCTCATATGTGTGATATAATGAGCACAACATTTGGAAATAGTTTGTGATGGGCTCGTGGGCATCAGCCCCCATCAGCTATTCTGGAGGAGATATTTCTGGAGATGTTGCTTTTTGTGTGGGAAGAAGTCTCACATTCACTGTCTCTAATGCGTGTCAGCCTGAGGGAGGCAAGCCTTTATTTATCTCTCTCTCACACGCGCGCACACACACACACACACACACACACACACACACACAGGCGAGGAGGTGTTTGGCAAAAGTTCTTCTGATAACAAGACCTTAGCATACTTGACATAAATATGTGAACACTATGTGCGCTGTTGGAGATTTTGTGTCTTGTTGTGTGTAGAGGACGGCGGTTCATAATAACGTGATGAACTCTTGTGTTACTGCAGGGGGCGCTGTACAGGACCTGTAGGAAACTGGTGTTACACACTAATCATTTTTTCTGATGTAATGTACATCATGGATTCTACTAGCAGAAGGGTAACACGTCATGACTTGATTTCTCACTTGGTCTCAAACGTCATGGGATGCAGCAATATTCATATATTCATCATCATTGTTTGTGTGGGTTTACGTATGTTAGCAGATGTTATGATCTAATCATGTTGTTGTCACATGACTGTTATCAAATCACTGCCTTTGACCTTTGACGACCAACCAACTTCACCGGACATTTGGGTTATTTTCAACCCAGTGTTGGGTGAAAAGGGGACAAACCCAACAGTTGGGTTAAAACACGCAGGAATGTTTATATTTGGCCCAGCAGTGGATTAAAGGCGCAGTTCTTGAAAATCAGCGGCCACTAGCATTGTATTATAGTTTTGCAACGAATCTCTGAGTCATTTGCCCACCCCTCCCTTTCAAAGAACGACGGTGGCCGCAACAGTAAAAAAAGATGTTGTCTACTGAGACAGCGGATAGCAGTGATACAAGCAACGATGTTTCTTTGCAAAGGTAAGGCAATATATTAACGTAATTAATCATTTAACATGTATTCTATTGCGAAAGTTACTGTTACAATTCTATAATTAGATATATTTCTTGCGTGCTATCTAGTACACGCTGAGAGTAGTGAAGTAACTAAAGTTAGCTAATCATAAATAGCAACGCTGTTCAAAGCGTTTGATCTGACTGCGACATAGGCAGTTAGGTGTAAGTTAGTAGACGTTTGTCTGCCGCCGTTCGTCTCTAATTCGTCTGGCAGCATCACGTTTGCGCTTCTTTGACGACGGAGATTCACGCTCTGTCGGCGCTTGTGCACAATACGCATGGTCCTCCATTTTATCAAAACTTCTAAGACAGAACAATCAGTTGCTTCAGCTAGACGACGACTACTCCTCCTCCTCTCCGTACTACGACTTACTACTTTGTGCATCTTCAACTCAGTGATGACGCAAGCTGCGTCTAAAAACACACACGAAGACCAACATATACGAAACGCGCTCTGTAGAGCTGTTTGTCCGTTAGAGCTTACTGTACAAAACATGGCTGCGCAACATAACAAATTCCATGTAGATAGGCCCGCTCCCTATGTAGATACAACTGGTTTATTCTAAGGTAATAAAGACATAACTTTTCATTACGTAAGGTTTTTATACACATCTAAAGACACAGTTTTGTATGTTATATTGCATTTCTGTTAATAGATCATACAAAACATCCCGCACTGTACCTTTAAAACAAACAGCGTTTTGGGCTAAAACAATTTTACAACTCAACGGTTGGGTTTGAACCTTTTGACCCAATGCTGGGTTGAAAAATAACCAAGCATTTTTAAATATTTGTCTGTCTGTTATCAGTTTTGAGAATCTTTGTTTGTAGTGTTTCTTTTCAGCGTGATAAACGTTATTGGCACAATCATATCTGCTCTAGAATGATAACGCTTCAGAGGTTGTGTAAGGGCTGTCATTCAACTGACAAACCAACAAAATATAAAGACATAAATAATAACTAGTCACCTTTATTTACATTAATAACTGGAATAAACATTTTTTTCCATTTAGACCAATAGGTCATTATTGAGATGTTGGCTCATATTTTTAGCACTTTAACTGCAAAACATTCAGAATTTAGAGTCAAAGAGATCTGCTTCCAATACAATATTAACATTATAGTTCATTATATATAAAGTGTGAATCAGCTGCGCTCAGTAAAGTTTGGCCATCATTACAAAGGAATACTCTATAAACCTGACAGTATTCATGAAACTTTACGACATCTGAAGTTCTTCATCCACTTTAGAAGTATACTGTAGGATTTACACACGTTTTATGAGTGAATGTATATCTGTGAATACAGATGAGGAACACTGACGCTTCATTCACATTGAACACATTCAGTGAGGATTTCTCAAATCTGGATGTGTTTAAAATGTCATCTAGTGAGACAGCGTGAGCAAAAGTGAGACACTGACGGTTGTATGAAAGTCTTTCTGCTGCCAAAGGTCGATTTTCAAAGGCTGCTTTCAGTCTGGACCTGACAGTGACCTTTAACACGCGCACATACACACACACACGCACACACACATCTTTGTGTGTGTCGAGATTCTAGCAAGCTTAATTTGCATGATAAAATAAATGTTCACATTACCAAAGCACAGGAAAGTTAAATATAATCATGCACAAATACAGATTAAGATAAAAATAAAATAAAAGTATATAGATAGAGAGATACATCTCTCTATCTCTCTCTCTCGTGAGGTCAATGATGCCTCTGATGTTCTGTAATAAGTCTCTGGAGTGTATTAGGACAGTTTGTTTGTCTAATTTATTAAAAATAATAATGTTAGTGTACTTTTTATTATAATTATTATGATTATTAGTTGTACTAGTATTATATGCATTTAGCTTATTCAATTTGAATGTTTATTCCACAAAATGTCAAATCAGGGTTTAATGTGCATTGACATGTTATACACATATATTAAACACATTTGGAGCAGCTCGAAGGCGACTAAACGATGACAGAATTTTCATTTTAGAGTGAAGTATCTCTTTAAATGTGATTCTGTGAAACGTTGAAATATGCAGCATGACACGTCAAAGCTCTCGTAAGACTTCACATGATACTGTATGTATATGTATATATTGTAAATATACTCTAGTATATGAATATGATATTGTGAATATGCATTTTATCAGAGCGCGTGATGAAGTTTAATCTTGTAAAAGTGATTCGTGTTCCAACATTTCCAGTTTCACATACTGTATGAAACCATGTTATATGACTATTGGACATATTGACACGTGTGGTACTTGCGTGCGTCTGTGGTAAAGTCAGACTTGTGATCACATGACCGGACATCCGAGCTGTTGATTGGTCGAGACTCGTGGCTCTCTGAAGGTCATTCATTCGATCTTTGAGTCAAATCCTAAAGCTCTCAGCGTGGACAACACAGCATCAATGTAATGACAGGGTGTCCAAATGTTTGTTGAGACAGAGAGAAACAACACAACACAACACAACAACACTCATGTGTCCTGAGAGAAACATTACGTTTCAGACTGTGCAAACAAATGCAATCCTACATCCACAGATGTGTTTCTACTTTAAAACGTGACAAACGTATTCATCCCAGAATGAATCAAGTTTGCATTTCTCTTCATGCCTTTGCTGTATTGTTTTTGTTGTGATGTGCACCTCGGGGTCACCGAAACACATCTGTGATGTGAAATGATGACTTCAGAGTCATATACTGTATATATTCAATCATAATAATGACAATTAAATTTAAATAATGTGTCACAGATGCTCAATGTGTCCCACGCTGGTTGAGTTTGATCTTTCCTCACCAGTAAAGCAAACGCCCGATATATGACGGCAATTATGAGACTGAAGTCAAGGCAACATCGATATTTATTGATCGACACCAGCAAACACGATGAATCAGATTGATCAAATATCACTGAGAACGAATAACACGAGAACCACTCGATATTGTTTTTGTTTTCTTTTATTAGGAATGACTTTTCACTTCTACACAAACCACTCATCACATGATACAAATATGTACACGTGTTAAAGGACACAGAAGAACCGCATTGTTTGATCAAATCCTGATGCGTCTTTATGAATGAGTGGATAATATGATCTGGATATAATGTGAAGCGTAATAGTGTAAAGTTCTGTTTCTGAGTCTTTACGCCTACACAATCTTTCTTTCTGCCGCTCTCCCTGCGCTGGCGAGCTTATAATACCTACAGAAACTTCATCTCACACCAATTAGTTCCAGGCCGGGAGGCAAAAAGAGATGCTGGTGAGAGAGCTGCTGTTCGTCCTCTGAGAGTCAGTCTCGCTTTACCAGCTCTGAGCACAACACATCTCTCTCTCTCTCTCTCTGGGTGGTGATGATGTCATCAATTATACTTTCTCACACACATCATGACAACTGTGCGTCTTTAAAAGTGTGTGTGTTTCTGAGGACAAATTATGTAATGCAGAACAGACTTTCTGCAGATATAGACCTTTATTTGATTTCTGATTATGATCATTCTTACAAAGACATTCTTTTCCAAGATGCTTTATTAGTGTTTCGTAATGCCTAACTTTTCCCTTTATTTAATATTATTCATTTTTAATTTTTAAGTTGGTCTGAAGAAATACATTATTTTCCCGAATCTGTTTTTTGTTCAGAATACACACACATACGCACACGCACGCACGCACACAGCTAGATAAGATATCTGTGGCAGCTCTGTGGTCCTGCAATTCTCAGAAGCATCAATTTATGTTGTGCTGATGCAGGTGACATATTCGCAGGTCTAAATGACACACCTCGCTACTGGCAGAGCGAGCGAGAGCGAGGAAGACACCGAGGGAAGACAGCACAGAGTTAGGGTCAGTCAACATCATTTCCGTCTGTCAGAATCTTGTGTGCTGAACGTGTTATCTCTCTCTCTCGGTCATCCACCCAGGGGCGGACTGACCAGTAGGACATTCTGTCAAAGTCCAGAACGGCCGTGTCCAGGGTCCGATTGACATATTAAAAACGCGAATGCACGCAACGCGAAGGCATTAGAGATTCTGACACGTATGCATGTAACGCAATGCACACGTTACACACAACACCCCCCCCCTCGACAGAAATAATGCCCCAGTCCACCACCGCATCCTCCCATTAGAAAGAAAAATCACAGATGAGATCTCTTTACGTAATATCTCCATTGTTTTGCATAGACATCAATGAGATTATTTTCTTATCTGCGTCTCAGAAATCTCTTTTTTCAACAACGTCTCAATCTGCGCTCGGATATGTATGCAGTGGAGATTTACTGTGAATAAGAATTCCATCAAATCTCATGAGCTGTTGAAGAGTGACATCCGAGCAACAACATTCCCCTCTGGGGTTTGACAGTATCCCTTTTTAAACTTTGTGATATCACATACAAAATGTTTGGATGGAAACACCAACATGCACTTAAAAAGTGAAATGTGGTCGATGAAGAGGAAGATCACATGACAATATATTTCTTCATGTGCGTCATGTGACCTCAAGCATTAATAATTCTCTCAGAGAGTCAGTCGTTTTAAAATGACATCCCAGAACTCACGACACACATGACATCTGCTGCCGCTCACAAGACAACCAGACGTTTGTGTGATCGTTTTGTCTGTACGCACAACATCACATCACAACATGAAAGTCACAACAGCTTGTTCCAGCGATGGAAACAACTCCGTTCATTTTACTACAGCATAACACAGTGAAGAGCTAATCTGCTCACCCAATCAATCCGTTTTCTTTTGTTTCTGCTCTAAACCTCATTAAAAGTTCTTAGATTTACCATTGAAACGAGAAGAAGACACAAACATATTCTTAAGTGAAAGAAACGTTGGGAGAACGAGATATTTTATTTGTATATTTTAAAATACAGTAAACCTTGAAAATGTGCTGCGGTAAAGACATTTTTGCTAATATTGCAGCTAACTGGCAGCTAGCAAGGTCCACTACATTAGTTTAGACTCTAAGCATCTTAATGTACATGAATTAAACGGTAATATACATTTATTTTTCAAATGAAGATCAAAGTACAGAATGAGTATGGTTAGGACACAGATGAGATGATGTTTATTTTATATTTTGGGATCTTGCGAGTGAGGTGGTGAGGTGGTCTAATCTGCCAGCAATGTGCTCATGTGGTCACTTCTGTTTCCATAGAAACTTGTTGTCTTTGATAAAACTTCATTATAAAAGCCTTTTTTCATTATTGCGGTAAGGACTCAAAAGTGTGGAACAGGCACATTTACTTCAGAAAATGATCAAAATGATCAGTAAAATATACAAAAACATTTAAGATGCTGTAAATTAACGCATATATTGCACAATTCCATAATGTCAAATTGTAATTCAATTAGTTTATTTTATACGTATATCTTAATATTGCGACCTATAAATGCTTTATCATTTTATATTAAATCACAATAATCATTAATTATATGTTCATAATCAAGGTGTGTGATGACACTGTGAATATATTTATAAAGCGTCATATGACAAATTTTGACATAAATCTAAAATTTCACTGCATATGAAATGAGCATTTCTGACGTCACCAACTACATCATACAGCATTTTTTCATTTGTACGCATAACTTTTCTTTGCCCTGCAAAAAGTGACTTTCTTACTTAGTATTTCTGTCTTGTCTTCCAGTATAAATGGCTAAAAATTCTTGAATCAAGATGCACTGTCTTGATGAGTAAAATGACCCAAGAAAATAAGTCTTGTTTTTAGACAAAAAATATGACATTTCAGTGAAACAAGCCCAAAACATCTGCCAATGGGGTAAGAAAAATAATCTTGAATTTAGTGACTAAGAAAAAGGTCAACCTTAATTCAAGATCATTTTTTACCCCATTGGCACATTTTCTTTTGCTTGTTTCACTGAAATTTCATATTTTTTACTTATCGTCTTGGGTCATTTTGCTCATCAAGAAAA
Source organism: Triplophysa rosa (assembly GCF_024868665.1). Classification (NCBI taxonomy): domain Eukaryota; kingdom Metazoa; phylum Chordata; class Actinopteri; order Cypriniformes; family Nemacheilidae; genus Triplophysa; species Triplophysa rosa. The sequence continues at coordinate 650,145 of NC_079890.1, forward strand.
TGCATCTCGATTCAAGAATCTTTAGGCATTTGTACTGGAAAACAAGAAAGTAAGCAAGTCATGTTTTGCAGTGTGTGTAAACGCACATATACTCTAAGTTTCCTTTGACCCTGTGGTGTGTTTAAGTCCGTTTGTGTGAGTGTTAAAGTGTTGTTCGCTTGTGCAGATGTCAGGAGAACATCCGGGTTTCCCGCAGTACAGACGGATTGTGGCTCGGGAGCGCTCTCAGTCGATTTCCGCAAGCTCGTTTGTCAGGAGGGGCATTCGTCAACGGCCGTATCGATTCAGCAGTGCGCTGCAGATTGGCTGGAGGTTCGCTGCCGTAAATCAGGCCGCAAATCACACAGGCCGGTCCAATCTGTCGAAGGGAGGAGCCGGAGGTCAAACATTAGCCGGAGATCAAGACTTCACAACAAACCAAACCAGAAGGACTGCAACGTCTCCATCAGCACCATCAGCATCACGTCAGCGATGTTAACAAGCCCAACTTTAAGAGACTTCTGCTGAAGATTTGGAAATGTGAAGGAGGAATCTCTGGGGAGCCTTTTTGTTAATTATTCTAATTAGATAATGAATATTTTAATGATTTTCTGCTAGGTAATGTGAACGTGTCCCGGTGACCTTCAGGCGTGTGTGTGTTGTGTTTGAGCAGAAGATCACTCACAGAAAGAGTGGGAATGTGCGACCTTCAGCAGACCGAACTCTGGAAAGCTGCATAAATAATCTCAATTATGATTTGTAAGTTCTACTGAAGTGAATCACGTGTGAGACTCCTGAATTGACTTCCTTTTTCAAGACTCACCATCCACTCATCACAGATTTTCATTGTTTTGTGCAGGGCGAAGAGAATCTCGCTGTTTTCTGTCTGTGCACTTATTTGACTCGTTTCTTTGTGTCCGTCCGTCTACATACAGTAGCTGCGTTCTGCATTTATCAACGTTTTCATTTTTCATTTATTGTGGTTACTTTCAAAAATTGTGACAGGAGTAAAAGTCAAGAATGAGTCCTGCATGTGTGAATGGAGCGTAATTACAGTCGATGACAATGAACTCTCACACTTTCATTCAGCGCACGTTTGCTTTTTAAAAGTTGATTTTCGTATCGATGCGAAATGTAATGTCTTGGGAGAGCGGAACAAAGCACAACAGATCAGAACATTCCTATTATTTGACTACAAACGAAAATAAACGCTCACTATGTTGACATAAACTTCACTTTAATCACATAATATTCCAATCCAGATTTATACACTCCTTGTGTTGTAGTACAAATATCTAAACATTCTTAAATCAATCTACAATGACTTGACAAGAAAATGGACCTGAGATAATTGGTATCGGTTTATGAAAAAGAATGTAAGAATTAAGTAAGTTTATGGTAAAAAAAAACTGTCCACGGGGTGAGTCAAATAAACTTGGTACTTGAGAAAAAGGTCAAACTAAATTCAAGTTTATTTGTCTCACCCCGTGGACAGATTGTTTTTACCATAAACTTACTTAATTCTCACATTCTTTTTCATAAACCGAGACCAATTATCTCAGGTCCATTTTCTTGTCAAGTCATTGCAGATTGATTTAAGAATGTTTAGATATTTTCACTTAACACAAGACAAAAATGCTTAGTAAGAATGTCATTTTTTGAAGTGTATGAAATAGTCTCACACACACGTTCTATTTTTTTTCTTGTTGATGTTTGTTGTTGTCTGAGGTGGTTGTAAGTTTGCTTGTATGGATTAATATACGAGTCAATGAAGTACGAGTAAAGCCTACAACAGGTCAAACCAATAAAATGACCTTTATAAATCCGACACACATACAGAGAGAGAGAGATCAGCGGTCCGGTGTGTGTTGCTCTTATTGATCCAGTAATATGATGATGGATTTGCTTTGGGATCAACTCTGATTTGGTTTGGTGTAAGGTGTTGTGACCTCAAGAAAGAAGCACACGCTGATGTCATCACACACACACGGTGAATTGAAGTATACAGTAAAGTAAACACAAAAAGTGTGAACGTGAGTGCATCCGACAGTGTGACATCACAGTCCCGTCATGATATTAGATCTTATTTATTAGAATGATCTCGCGTGTTCTATAAACACCGTGCACTGTGCTGTGTTTTTCTTGTGAAGAGCGCTACATAAATACAATCTCTCCGCTCGTCTTTCAGCTGAACTTAACTCTACTGAGTGAGCAATACTAGATTATACTTCTGCAAAACATCCGTCAGCGTACACGACTGAAGACTGAACCAGATGATCGTACAGCAGAACAAAGGTCTCTGTCACGACACCGCTGTCATCAAACGTGAAGAATCTGGAAAACGTTGAAGACTGAAGAAAACTAAAAGAGGACTTTTGAAAATGAAGGTTTGTTTTTACTGCCATGAACAACTTCCATATGGTATTAAGTGGAATCAAATGCTTTATTTCGCTGTTATGGCACATGAAAAATGGACAAACATCTTAATGGCTATAAAATTTCATTTTCTTCATCAAAATATCATTTGTTGTTGTTTTCCTTAGTAACAAACAGAATTGTGTGGTGACACGCATCGTTTCTTCTGAGGGTTTGTAAATGTGTCTGTTATCTCAGTTCTTATATTGTTGATTTGACGGTGTTTACAGGCAGATAAACTACACGTGCGGTTTAACCTTGACACACGCGTGATGTTGGTGAAGGTCATCTGTAAAGGAGTGCTGTCTCTCTCAGTTTGTGCCGTTGTTCGTCTGAGCGTCTGACTTGTAATGAAAGTTGTATAGCAGCACGTGAGGCGTCTCTATCGCAGGCTCTCCTGTCACACACATTAAACTCCACATGAAGACAAATGAGACCCAATAAACACAGACTGAAAGCAGGACTTGTCCTATAAACGCTTCTGCTTCCATCCCAGATGAAAAGTCGCTGAAGTGCATCGTGGGTATCTGTTTTAAAAACTGTTGCATGATGGATGAATGCGGCATTTCAGTCCATCCTAATCTATCAAACATTTTTAATACAATTATTTCATATTTCTTTAGCTCATTTGTAACTAATACAACGCGTCGTCAAGAAACATATTGTGACCTGGCAGCTTTAAGACGATGTTCAAACAAGATTGACCTTCAATTCGTTTTTTTACTTTTCGATGTCATATGTTATTAATTAGACATTGTTAAATTAAATATTATTAAGTATTAAACTGCAGGGGGGTCAAATGAACTTATAGTACCTGGATGAACAGCGTGTTATCAGTTTTAGCGAGGAATGTATCACGGCTGACCAGAATGCAGTATTCCAGAAAGCTGCGCAATAATCACATATAATATTATATCAAATATGCAATATAATATAAATGTAATGTAACAGCATATTGCAAACTAGGTGTTGTTGCGATTAAAAGCAGTTTCAAGAAAACAACATGACTTTTAAGATCCTTATCCAGCCTATATAAAAAGGAGCCCATAGGTGGTTTGTGCAAGCAGATTGTTATGATTTATAGTTATATTTAAAGATGAGCGCCCTCTAGCTGTCGTAACAAAATGGTTAGTGTTGCGTGTGGTGTTTTGCCGTTTGACCAATCAAAATGTGTGTTTGTTCATATGTTTTTATGGGTTGGAGGATTGGTTGATAAAAACAAGTTTACGTAATATATATATATATTTATAACTCATTCAAATGAACACAAGTTGATCTAAAAACACGTTCATGAGTCACACTGCATGTTAGACTCATCTTTGATGACAGAAATGTGAGCGGTGTTGATGTCAGGTGTATGGGGGTGCTTTCATGCAGTTGTTAGGGTGTCAATGCATCGCTGTACGGTAACTAGGGTGTTGTGAGTGGTTGCTATGGGTTGTGAGGGGGTTCTTACGGGAACAAATGAATGGCTGTATGTGAGTGACACTGGCCTGTGGATATGACTTCAGTTCTGTTCTTCATTTCACAGAGAAATTCAATAGCACGTCTCTCTTAACACCATCACACGATTCAACACCTCACTCCAGTTTAGAGAGAGTACAGGACTACATTACTAATTAAACAACGCTAAGAGTGATGCGTGTGCGTGTGTTTGTGTGTGTGTGTGTGTGTGTGTGTGTGTGTGTGTGAGAGAGAGTTTGTTGCTGTAGTTTCATCACTTTTCAACCTGAGTGAACATCAAAGTCTTTCTCTCTCTCACACACACACACACACACACACACACACACAGTCTCCTTTTCTTGCCAGCCAGAGATCTGTAGAGACGGCGGCTCTAGTCATTATCTTCTTTGAGCCAATGGTCTTACCGCAGGCTGAAACACACACACACATGCGCAGCTGGGGTCTTACCCCAGGCTTTAACGCATACACGCGCACAGCTGGGGGCTCAGTCGACTTCACAACGTCGGAAACACTTCAAGGTTCTGAAGAAACTGCTCAAAAATAGCAAACAAAATGTGTTTTTAGCTCATCTGTCTGCGGTGTCGCAGGCAGCGTTGAGTTTCTGTCCCGATATGTGACAAACTCATCTGAACTGGAGCTGCACCTGAAAGCGTGATGAATAAAAGCATTTCAATCTTCTGTCCCTTAGCCCGTATAATAAATGACGGTCAATTCTGGACATTTTCAAACACCACCGGCTTCTCTTTTATTTCCCAGAAGAACTTTGGCAAACCAGCCACATTCGTGCCAGACAATGTAGTTTAAGTAGCGATTCACACTCTTGTCAAAAACAGCGGCAATGTGTTGAAGAGGTTTACAGATGTCACAGAAACTATGACTACAATCATTCCAAACAACATGATCTGCCGTGAACTGAATGATTCATGGCTCATGGGCTACTACAATTTGTAATATTTTAACTACAGAACAGAACAGAATGGAACAGAATTCTAACTTTATCTAATTCTATAAAGCTGCAGATAACGTATATCTACACTGTCAGCTGGAGCGACATAAATATACAGTAAAATGTTTTTTTTCCTGGTAAATTACAGGATTTAAGGATATATAGTTGTTTTACCCGTTTTTCTTGTAATTTTGCCGTCTTTTTTGTAAGTTTACAGTTTTTTACCGTATTTCACAAATAAACTAAAAAATCCTGTTAAAAAGGAAATTTTCTGGCAGCTGAAGAAATGAACTGTAAAATACCGTTTTCCCCATTTTTCTTGTAAATTTGTGGTCTTTTTCTATAATTTTACAATTTTTTACTGTATTTCAAAAATACATGAAAAATGTAAAAAAAAACGGTAGAATGCAGTTTTTGGACATCATACATGGAAAATCTGTAAAAATATATAACAAAACAAATCTGTAATGCAAACCTGCACATACAGTATTTGTTCTTCAAACTACAATCAGAAGCCCAGCAGTCCGGGAACTACTGAAATGTCAATTGGTAACACAAGAAATGGTTCATCCTACACGATGTGTTAGAGAGGTCATATTCCATAGAACATAATGTGGTCATATCTGTCAGATATCTGTATCCTGTACATCTCACAAACCCGGGGGACGAGAGACAGATCAGCTTCTCTCTCTCTCTCTGTCAGCTGTTCTTTGTCTCGCTGTGTTTCCTCTATTGTGTGTATGAGACGAGAAGCGGGAGTGAATAGAATCCTATTTGGATTTAGCTGTTGAACGAAAGGCCAGAGAGAGATTGAGAGTAGCGTCCGGAGAGTTTCCTCTACATCAAAGACAATCACACGCTGAAAGACGTCAAGTTTATGGTCGACATGACAAGCTGTTTTGTCACAGACTGTGTCTCCTTTACTCCTTCAGAGCGTCAGATTCTGATCTACAGAATGAATACAGATGGGCTCAAACCAGGTATACAGCATGAAGTTAGCACGATCATTTAGAATGGTTTCTTCATAAAAGTCAAAGAAAAAGACCACACACACACAGGAAGTCTATGTCTTTCCTCCTGTTATTGCGACATTTGAAAAGATTGGCATCACGTTTGGATGGAAACCCGGCTCCTGTTGACAACTCTTCTGAAAGTCATTTGTCTGATTTCTGACTCTTTTTCTTAAGAGGAATACGTGAGACTTCATCAAACGTTTCTATTTACTCTCCATTAATGTCATTGATGTCTTGGAGAAAAATGTGTCTTTGCTATAAGATGACAGTATCATGGTATTGTTCTTATAGGACAGCTTGTTCAAGCTGTTGAGTTTAGAGATGAAAATACTGGGCTCAGATCTCAGATCAGATGAATGCAGCTCTTCATACAGTGATTTCTGTGTCACGGCAGTATTGATAAAGCCTTTGAGAATGAATGGCACGGGCATACAGACAGAATTCATGTAAATAACTTCACATGCGTGATGACTGTGACAGGCTGTTACTGTGAATTTCAGCGTCCGCACCTGTTCTGTGAACCCTGCCGCTTGCGTCCTCTCTAACACTGCCACGTTTCAATCCTCTCCACTCACAAAGGAAGTTTTGAGCAGAAGAAAGTTTTAAAAGCAGAAACAAGTGAATATGAGTTTGTCCTCACAAACATACAGTTAGAATAAAACATGTGATATCCGAATGACAAGTTTTGCGGTTAAAAGGAGTTGAATGTTTTTCACATTTTTAGCAATGACACTTTATTGGCACTAGCGCTTGTGACGCAGCGTTAAAGCAACAACAGTATTGATCTGTCATGCGTTATTGAATATTCCATTTTTAAGTTTGAACTTTTCACTTGAAGAAAACCAGGGCTGGTGAGATGATAAAGAGCTCAAAAGAAGCAGAAAACAAAAACAAGTGCACAAATGATCTGGACCACTTTTTCAGAGTAATGATAGAATTTTGCTCTGTTTTGTTTTGTTTTTATATGTGATTCATGTTTCATTTATTTATAAATAAAAATGCACATTTTATTAATCATTTTATTGATATATTTTTATTTATACATTGATTTGCTTGTTTATTTTTACTGCACTTTTCTTGAATGTTCTGGACAGAAGAGCTGTCGCATCACGACATGAAGAATTACTGACCCTCTTCTGTTCTTCTGGATCAGATAAACACCTCACCTCAACTTTCTGCTCCAGAACTTTCCTGGAAGCTACTGTAAGATTTACTTCCTCACTCCTTCCCCTTTGTAGTGAACGGACTGGGTTCTTTTTTCTATATAGGCAATGCATCAGATGTAGCCTCAGCCAATCATCTGAGCCAATCGTGTGACATCACAGGTGATGTCAGAGAAAGTGAGTTTGTCCAGTTTGCCCCTCAGACGATTGGACATCAGCGATGATGAATTGTCAGAAAAAGCAAAAGTATGAATTACACACACACACACACACACACACAATGGATATCAATTGAAATAAAAAGCCAAATGAATTACCGTCCAAATCGTTCGTGATTATAAATAGCATCTCTGTATTCAAACGCACGCTGCCGTGCTTTTCCACACTTGTGTTTATCCAGTGGCTCAGAAGTCATGAAACTGGGTTACATCGCTTATTCCCTTTGAGATACTTTTCCCCTTTAATGTTCCAATTTCAATCTGTTTATGTTTAGTTGTGTCTCCGGGAAACTAAATAACGCATTTCTTCCTCATACGACGACCAAAGGGGGGAAAAACAGAGCAAACCAACTGAAATGCAAATGCTGTCAACGTTAACGCCGTCTGACTCTGAGGGAGATTTTGAGGTGAATCCAAACTCTAATGTCATGAATTCATCGGCTGTGTTCTGGATTAATACGTAACACAAGGGTGTCAATACAAACAAGGTTATCCGTGCTGTCGCAATCTGTCTGAGCTCATTACCGCAACACTACATCTCTGACATTTCATGTGAGATCAGATAAAGATTTCATCATTGCATGATTTCAACAAATAAAACCAGAAACTAGAGAATCCAACCTTGATCGTTTTTCGAGGTGCACGGAGGGCTTCATTATTTTCATGTTTAATGTTGTTTTTTCATTTGTTGGGATTTTCTTTAACGTTAATGAAGTAATTGGAGAGTTCGTTGACATCATCTGATATTGTCAGTTGCATTGAGCATGTGTGTTACTGTGTCACGATGAAGCTCCGATGAGTTTTAACACATCACCCACACACACGCACACCACATGTACACGCAACGTCTCTTTCCAGCACCGACAGGCCCATCCAGCCGGCAGTCGTCAAGGAAACGCGGCGTTTCGGGTTTGAAGGGAATGATGGGATGTGTCACCCGTTTGTTTGGAGCGAAAACTCGCTGGCTATTAAACTCGACGTCTGGCCGACAGACTTCTGGAAGTTCCTGTGGATTCTGTTGACAGCGTTCACCTCTCCTGTTACAATCGCAATATTCCCAACCTTCTTGATTATGGAAGAAGTTTGACTCGCAAATACTCCAGCTGCCATATCAGACTCACAGCGAGACGAGAGAGAGCGAGAGAGAATCCCACATTCATCTTGAATGAAATGTCAGCGCTGGGTAAGATTGAGATTCACTAGAGAATCGGCTCAGTTACGGCCGGCGCATAAATGATGTTTCACTCATTAACGTTCAGTCGTTTGTGTAAAACATCTGATCTCAGAACAGAGGTATAACGCCCGTGTGTGTAATATCCTATAGGGTTCGTGCATAATCATCCATATACATACAGCCTATTGAACGGTATGCGTTTAGGTCAAATGGGGATTTCGGTTTCGTTCTGTGAACTACTAACAATATTTGCGCCAAATGTCTCTGTGCATTTCTTTGCAGAACATGACCGCTGGAGAAACAGGAGAAAATAACAGAAAAGATGCGCTGGGTGTTTTCAGACCTCAAATACTGCAAAGAAAACAAGTTCAGATTCACCATATTTCCACATGTGTTTAGGAAAAGTTCAAAAATATATATTTTTAATGTGATAAGCTCGATCTTTATCACAGTTTCATGCTGTCAGTGTGTTGGATGACGTTATGTCACGACTGAGGTTTGATTTGGATGAAATTCAGCAAACACTGGACTGCAATTATGCTGATTTGAAATGAACATTTGGAACGCTCTCTTCATTTTCTCTGTGGCTGTATATCTATTTTTACCGTTTTCTGCAAATAAATGCAAACAGAAACCATCTTTACATTTGACATTTGGGAGAAATATTGTCAGTAGTTCGCAGAAGGAAACAAAAATGATCATTTTACATAAACACATACAGTACCTAGAAATGGCACACGTTACAAAAACTGTTTAGTTAGTGAAATCTGTGCCATCATGTGTATTATGTCAGCACCACACATATGCGTGGCACGCTCTTGTAGAGGCGCGCTGGAGACTGATGCAGAAGTCAGAAATTGTTGAATTGTTTGGAAAGTGTACTCGCCGCTTCATACAATGAAGTTGGAACCACCCGAGTCACGTTGACTATTTTAATGATGTCTTTACTAACCTTATATGCTTTTGACCATCCCAATTTTCTTTAGTCAGTAAAAACAGTGTTTCTAGGAAGGGTCACCTGAAGATGGGTCACACACATTCACACTGAATCCCCTCCAGATGCTCCAGATGCCACTGACAGATGTTCACCTTCCCGAATCTGCCAGAAATGACCACGCAGGTGACTACACCGCACATGTGAGCCGTTTTGATCAAGCTGTAAACTCAAAGCACGATGGACTTCAGTTGTTCGCCTTTAATTTGAAGGGACGGGTGCCGTGGTTCCATTTTGCTCTTGATGTGTCCTTTTGTGTGGTTTTATGAACTGATTAATCAAAGATGATCAGTATTTACTCTTTGCTAAATTGTATTGAAGTATGATTACAAGCAAATCAATAGTTAACGCTTCATGGCATAGTTGTTTGTCGTGATTCTGGCTCGTCGTGTCATGTCTTTCTTGATCTTGTGTTAGAGTCACGGCGGGATCCCTTGTTATGTGTGGAGAGAGTCATTTTGACCCTGTCGGCCTTCGATACTCTCTCCGGTCTTTGTCTGTGTTCCCGCCCTTTTGTATCTCTCGTTATTGGTTGTTTATTAGTTCATGCCCCACACCTGTTCCCCTTTGATTTGTCCCTCTATTTAATGCCCCTGTGTTCTCTTGTCTGGTGTTGGATCATTGTACTGTTATGTTGCGTGTGGGTGAGTTTTTGTCTTGTTAGTCTAGTTTGAAGTAGTCCTTTGTGATGTGTTATTAGTTTAGTCTTGTCAGTTTAGTTAATCTTGTTCTTGTTTCTGTTTTGTTATGTTTACCCCCACGTGGGTCTTTGTTTTGAGTTTGGTGTAATTTATTAAAAGTCCTGTTAACCCCTTACCCGCTGTCTGCACTTGGGTCCTCTGTCCTTGTCTTCGTGTCCTCACCACCCACGATCATGACAGAATGATCCAACCAACATCGGACCCAGCAGACAGAGGGATCTCAGCGGGAGGAGTCGATGCCGCCGGACTCCCTTCCAGGGTTGAATCCGCCGAACTCCCTTGGAGGGTAGAGGCCGCCGGGCTCCAGTCCAGAGTCGGGACCGCCGGACTCCCTTCCGGGGTAGAGACTGCCGGAACCCCGTCCAGGATCGAGACCGCCGGGCTCCTTTCCAGGGTTGAGTTCGTCGGATTCCCCTCCAGGGTTGAGGCCGCCGGTGTCCTGTTCCCGCTGCAGATCCCTGCCAGCCTCCCAGCTGGTGCCCAGGCCTGTCGAGTCGACTGTTTTTTGTGTGTTTGTCCTTGTTTGCTGCCCAGCTGCCAGAGAGCGCTGCCCAGCCGTCGGAGATGCTGCCCAGCTGCCAGAGAGCGCTGCCCAGCCGCCGACATCCTGTCCTGTCGACATCCAGGCCTGCCCAGCCGGGGATAGCTGGTCTCCCAGCCGGCCTTCCAGCCGGCGCCATGTCCTGTCCAGCCGGCCATCCAGCCGGCGCCATGTACAGTCGAGCCGGCCGTCGAGCCGGTGTCATGTCCTGTCCAGCCGGCCTTCCAGCCGGCACCATGTACCGTCTAGCCGGCCATCCAGCCGGCGCCATGTACTGTCCAGCCGGCCATCTAGCCGGCACCATGTACTGTCCAGCCTGCCATCCAGCCGGCGCTATGTACTGTCCAGCCGGCATTCCAGCCGGCACCATGTCAGTGTTTGGTTTTTTATGTATCATGTTTTTGTCATGTCTTGTATTATGGTTTTTGTCATTGTCTTGTCTTGTTTGTGCCTTTTGGAGCGTCAGGATATCGCTCCTTAAGGCGGGGGTTCTGTCGTGATTCTGGCTCGTCGTGTCATGTCTTTCTTGATCTTGTGTTAGAGTCACGGCAGGATCCCTTGTTATGTGTGGAGAGAGTCATTTTGACCCTGTCGGCCTTCGATACTCTCTCCGGTCTTTGTCTGTGTTCCCGCCCTTTTGTATCTCTCGTTATTGGTTGTTTATTAGTTCATGCCCCACACCTGTTCCCCTTTGATTTGTCCCTCTATTTAATGCCCCTGTGTTCTCTTGTCTGGTGTTGGATCATTGTACTGTTATGTTGCGTGTGGGTGAGTTTTTGTCTTGTTAGTCTAGTTTGAAGTAGTCCTTTGTGATGTGTTATTAGTTTAGTCTTGTCAGTTTAGTTAATCTTGTTCTTGTTTCTGTTTTGTTATGTTTACCCCCACGTGGGTCTTTGTTTTGAGTTTGGTGTAATTTATTAAAAGTCCTGTTAACCCCTTACCCGCTGTCTGCACTTGGGTCCTCTGTCCTTGTCTTCGTGTCCTCACCACCCACGATCATGACAGTTGTTAGTATATGTAGAAGTTCCATGCGTCATTCTAACATGTCAAGGATGTCAGAATTCCAGCTGCCAGGTGTTTCTGTGGTGTGTGTGAAACTCACAGAGAGCCTTATTTGAGTTCCTTAAATCAACACAGCTCTTATAACAGGTCATTGCTTCATCTTAGCAAAATGACTACTGTTGGAATTACAAGAACATCTTATCATTTTGTTTTGGGAACATCGCCTCGGTCTGTGTAAGAGAATGCGAACGAACAAAAGATTGCGGCCTTGTTGTGTGTGTGTGCGTGCGTAGGTCGAGTCAAGGAATGAGCAAGGAAGCCACAGATAGACAAAGAGGAGATGACCTATGACATGTTTTGTGTATTTCCAGACTGTTTGCTGTCACACCTGATAATCTATGGAACCATATGTTCTACGATGTATATTCTAAAATTGTTACAGAGATTATCTTTTGGTCCAACCAATCACGGAAGGATGTCTTAACTAAGTACTGAGGTATTTTAGTTGACTCTGTCAGCATAAATATCACTGCATTTCAAATGTAAGGCAGGTCGGCCTGTGGAACTCCTTGAGAGTGCTGAAGCTGACTTCTGCTGGCAAAACTACAAACTGTTTCTTCAGTAAATGTTCTTCTATTAATTACAATCCTGACTTGTCTTCATTCATTCATAACTGCTCTACGGGTCTTTTACTGTAAATCCCCTACAAATTGTCTGAACATTAAGTGGACACAACAGAAACATTATTTCATTATAAGAGCATCACAAGATCATTAGCCGTGCCTGGAGAACACATACATCCTCTTTTAAACTCAGAAATGACTCGACAAAGGCTATCCAGATTCTTCAGAGATCTTCTCAAGAGGGTCTACAATGATTATCATCCAAAATCCAAAAAACGAAAACATTTCCAGTCACAAGCATCCTTCAAAAGCCCTCCAGATGTTTCATCTTCTTTCATCCAGGACCACAAAGTTTGTCTTTATTCTGCTGAATCAGACAGAAATTAACATACAGTACAGCTGCTATTACTGTCTTGTGACAGCACCTGCTCTCTCTCTCTCTCGCTCTCTCTCTTTCAATGGACGTCTTTGACGTTTCATCTGCATGTGTCTGCATCACTGCCGTTGCTAACTTATCCTGATATCTCAATAACCCTGTTCTTGTTATTTGCTTGAAGATTCTAAACCAAAATTGATAGTTAACTTAACGCCGTCAGCATAGCATTAGCGTGTTAGCTTGCTTTCTGTTTACACTGTGGAATATCATCTTGCCTCTAGTTTGTCTTTATTCTAACCCTAACCATATTCAGATTCTGGATATCAGCATAACAGTGATGAATTTATGAACTACTTCACAAATAAAATCCAAGATATTAGAGACAAAATTATAACAATGCAACCAGAACCCCGCTGAACAAACTAACTACAGCGCTCTTAAGGAGAAATTGCAATTATTTTCTACCGTAGATCACGATGAACTGTCTAAAATCATTAGATCATCTAAATCAACAACATGCATACTAGACCCTATACCTACAAATCTACTGAAAGAGATGCTCCCAGAAATTATAGATCCTCTTCTTGGTATTATTAACTCATCTCTGACATTAGGACATGTGCCTAAAGCATATAAGGTGGCTGTTATAAGGCCCCTTGTCAAAAAACCCCAACTCGACCCTAGAGAACTAGGGAACTACAGGCCGAATCTACCTTTCATATCTAAAGTTCTGGAAAAGTAGTTTCAACTCAATTATGCTCCTTCCTCCAAAGGAATGACATCAATGAAGAATTCCAGTCTGGATTTAGAGCATGTCACAGTACAGAGACAGCTTTGGTCAGAGTTACAAATGACCTGCTATTGGCATCTGACCAAGGTTGTATCTCGTTATTGGTGCTGCTAGACCTTAGTGCTGCATTCGACACCATTGACCACAGCACACTCCTACATAGACTCGAAAATTATGTCGGCATTAAGGGAATAGCTTTGAAATGGTTTAAATCTTATTTATCCGACCGTTTTCAATTTGTAGCAATAAACAATGAGGTGTCATGCAAATCACAAGTCCAGTACGGTGTACCACAGGGCTCAGTCTTAGGGCCTCTGCTCTTCGCATTATACATGCTACCTCTAGGAGATATAATAAAGCGACACGGAGTTAGCTTTCACTGTTATGCTGATGATACTCAACTTTATATTTCCTCGAAGCCTCATGAAACACAGCAGTTCCATCGAATAATGGAATGCATAGTCGATATAAAAAACTGGATGAGTAACAACTTTTTATTACTGAACTCGGACAAAACGGAAGTGTTACTTATTGGACCGAAAACTGCTATAAGTAACAACCAAGAATACTGTTTAACTATTGACGGATGTTCCATAAAACCCTCGTCGTCAGCAAAGAATCTTGGCGTTCTATTCGATAGTAATCTGTCATTTGAGAGCCACGTCGCCAACACCTGTAAAATTGC